>NC_041386.1:327600533-327742109 GCF_002162155.2 Triticum dicoccoides
CTAAGGCTAGAGTCGATCTGGAGGCGCTATGTGATAGGCCGTTACAAAACATGAAAGAACCGAAAGGAAAGCAGAACTGGACGAAGCCAAAGGCATGGTTCAATCTTGGAAGGCCAGCTATGAGGGAAATTCTCTTGTGGGTGCAACAGCAGTTGATGTTCCCCGATGGGTATGCAGCGAATCTAAAGAGGGGAGCGAATCTTGATAAACTGAAGATATTTGGTCTCAAGAGTCATGATTGGCACATATGGATTGAGCGGGTAATGCCGGTGATGTTGCGTGGCTTCATCCCTGAGGATGAATGGCTAGTACTGGCAGAACTCAGCTATTTCTTCCGTGTTCTTTGTGCGAAAGAACTATCGCCTGGCGTGCTAGAAGAAATGGAAGAGTTGGCGCCGGAGTTGATCTGCAAGTTAGAGAAGATCTTTCCACCGGGCTTCTTTAATCCAATGCAGCATTTGATTTTGCATCTCCCAACCGAGGCAAGATTGGGGGGGCCCGTGCAAAATCGTTGGTGCTACCCAACTAAGAGGATGCAGAAGACGCTTCGAGAAAAATGTAAAAATAAACGTAGAATTGAAGCATCGATGGCTGAGGCATTCATCACAGAGGAGGCAAACTTCGTAACAGCGCACTACGAAGCCAAAAATCGTCATTTGCATAATCCGAAGCCTCGGTACAATGCTGACGAGCCTAAAAAGGGTGGATCCAACCTCAGCCTATTCAAAGGGAATCTCGCACGAGCTAGTGTTTCACATCCAGTATCTTTGGATAACGAAGAATGGCGGACCATTTTGTTGTATATCTTCAACAACCTGATAGAAGTGCGGCCGTACATCGAGTAAGTTCTCGGTACATTGTTTCGCAACTTCTATTTCCTTTGAACTACTCTTATTCCTGGATATGTCATACAGTCGATACGTCGCCATATTCTCGTATGGAGCGGAGATCCAAAAGGATTCCGTCGAAGAGTATGAGCTTCTCGCAAAGCAAGGAGGTGGCTATCCCGGTTTCATCTCTTGGTTCAAACAAACGGTAATTTCTATTAGACAATTTCATTTCATTCGCTAATTTGTGCATAATGCAACAATCCTTTCATATTAAACTTGTAGGCTAATTCAGAGTCTATGGACGCCGAATTGAGACAAGTCGCTAATGGTTTTGACTATAAGGTCCATTCATTTGGCAAGTACGACATCAACGTGTATTGCTTTCGTACCTATGGCAAAGAGCTATCTATGGCCGACCGAAAGTCAACAAATTGTTGTGTATCTGCTATCGGCGAAGGAGGTACCGAGTATTATGGGAGAGTTGAAGCAATTTATGAACTTCTGTTCTATGGTGAAAACCCACCGAATGTCGTAGTCTTCAAATGTTATTGGTTTCAGCCAAAGGAGACTAGAAGGACTCATGAACATGTAGGGCTAGTTGAAATCAACCAAAGCACTCATTTAGATGTTCCTGATGTCTATATTATGGCTCAACAGGTGACCCAAGTATTCTATCTACCGTGGGCCTGCCAAACTAATCCAAATCTGAAAGGTTGGGATGTCGTTTATGAAGTGCCGCCACGTGCTAGACTTTCTCCCCCAAAGGAAGAGGATTATGAACCTCACATTAACCCAGACACATATGAAGGAGAATTCTTCCAAGAGGCACGTCTTTCCAAAAAGCGTTTCAAGAACCGCTATACTTCACCCCAAAACATTGAAGTAGACAGCGACAATGAATCTGACATCACCCCAGAGGAGGAACAAGAAGAGCCGGAACAAGAAGAGGTTACTGCTGCGGATGACCTGTCAATGCTTGACCGATTACGTCAAGGTGGCCTTGCACATGTTGATGCCAATGAACCCTATGAGCCCGTCATTGATTATAGTGATGATGATGATTATGCATTTATTGATGATACTGATCGAGATTATTAGTAGTGTCAGGTATTACATTTTTTTATGTTGTACTTGATGATGATACACTTAAGTGATACACATATTATTATTCATGCTAACAAGACATTGGAAATGATCTTTGGTGCAGCGTAACTCCAGACAAGCATCGCACGATCCTTCTCCAGCTACCGACACGAGCCACCCCGCTCCTACACCTCCTGGATCTTGGTAAGTTTATCTAGTGTTTTGCTTAACACATGCATAAAGACCTAGACTTAGCTTTATTTCCTCCAATGCTTACCATAATGACCTAGACTTAGCTTCTTCTCCTCCAAAATGACTTAATAAGCTTACTGACCTCCAAAACCATCCATTTTACCTAAGTTAGCTCTAAAACGATTTGTACTTAGCTTACTTATGTCAAAAATTGCATAATTAGCTTAGTTAGCTCATAGACGATCCATTTTACCTAAGTTAGCTCTAAAATGACCCATTTTACCTAGGTTAGCTTATAAATGATCCAGTTCATCCAAGTTAGCTCAAAAATGACCCATTTTACCTAGATTAGCTCCTAAATGATCCATTTTACCTACGTTAGCTTTAAAATGACCCATTTCACCTAGGTTAACTCCAAAATGACCCATCTTACCTAGGTTATCTCATAAACGATCCATTTCAACTAATTTAGCTCATAAACGATCCATTTCACCAAGTTAGCTAAAAACGATCCATTTCACCTAAATTAGCTCTTAAATGATCCATTTCACCTAAGTTAGCTCAAAAAGATCCATTTCAACTAAATTAGCTCATAAATGATCCATTTCACCTAAGTTAGCTCATAAATGATCCATTTCACCTAAGTTAGCTAAAAAATGATCCATTTCAACTAAGTTAGCTCATAAACGATCCATTTCTTCTTGTTCTACTATTCTTCTTGTTCTACTCTTCTTCTTGTTCTACTCTTCTTGTTCTAACTTTCTTATTTTTCATTTTGCAGATTTCATTCACTTGACGAAAGCTTGCATAGATGGAGTGCTCCTTATACCTTTCTCTGTTTCTTTTGTATCGTTGAACTATGCATGTATCGTTGGATGAAACTGTTGTAATATATATGGTTGGATGCCTCTATGTTGAACTTGTTATGTATGATGGAACTATGCATGTAATATATATGGTTGGATGATGAAGTTATGTGTTGGATATCTTATATGTTTGCTCTGTAATGGCCTTTTGAAATATATCTATATATGTCATATATATTTGTGATGAAAATTGTTGGATTTAATAAAAAACAGATAAAAGAGCCAATATGCAGGCTCTTTGCCGTCTGCCACCGACGGCAACGGGCTCTTTGTCGTCTGCCGCGGACGGCAAAGAAGACACGTGGCATCCAGCTGTGCTTCCTGGGAGCTGACCCATTTGGTCAGTTTGCCTACAGTGGCAGACGGCAAAGACTTTGCCATCAGTGGCAGACGGCAAAGAACCTGCCATGTAGTGATGTGTAGATGACATCATACGGTAGATGGCAAAGACACTAGAAATTTTGCCGTCAGCGGCGGACGGCAAAGGCCTGCCGTTAGCCACTTAACGGACTGACATCGCAATTATTGCCGTCCGCTCTCTTTGCCGTCCGCCGCAGACGGCAAAGGGCCTTTGCCGTCAGCCGCCAGGAAGCAGACGACAAAGTAGCTGTTTACCGTAGCCTACTTTGCCGGAGCCTTTTGCAGTCCATGGCTAACGGTAAAGGCCTTTGCCGTCCGCCGTTCATGCCTTTGCCGTCCGCCATGGCAGACGGCAAAGTAGCTGATTCCTGTAGTGAGGCGTCTGGGCGTTGTCGAACCCGGCAGAGGGCTGCGGGGCGCCGGGGGCCACGGCGCTGGCCAGGCGGCCGCAGCGGCAGCCGCGGCCGCGAAAGGAGGCGCGGGGACGCGGGGCAGCTGTGCTCAGCGAGCAAGTGCAGCGGAGCGGAGCGGGGAGCGAGGGGGAGGGGAGCGGTAGCGCAGGTGAGCCGCGCGGTAGGGTGTGGAGCAGCAGCACCGGCGAGAGGGGCTGCGCGGGCGGGGAGGCCACAACACGGGCGCTGGTAACCAGCAGGCAGGGACAGACGGCCTCGGGCGGGTGAGCGTGGCCAGGGGCGCGCAGGGTGTGCACGGCGGTGGCGGCGGCCAGAGGTGGGAGCGCGCGGACGCGGACCAGAAGGACAAGGACGGCAGCGGGATTGGCACGGGCACGGGAATAGGACCACGTACTTCAACACGCCGAATTGGAGGCGCGGGTGTCTACGACGTCCGATTCAACGAGGAAAAGAGGGGAACGGACGGCAAAGCTGACTGCGAGGAGGTGGATGGCGAGCTCATCGAGGGTCGGGGTGGATCGAAGTGTCTCGATGGTGATGGCGCGCGTCAGCCGCAAATGAGGAATAAGATGCGAGAGACGAAGACGGGGGCGTCCCGGCTCCAATCTGGTGATGTATAGGGCGTAGCGAACGATGGTGGCTCTCCTGAGCACCGAGGCGCTGCGAGGGGAAGCCGGTGGTCATGTGAGCGACGATGACACGCACTAGTCCTCACGGGTGAGCTCAAATCGAAGGGGGTGAGACAAGGGGGAGGAGTATGGGCGGACTACGGCTCATGGTGGAGGCGTGGGCGGCCTTGTAGCCGTCGGCGCTACAGGGGGACGACGTCGTGTCGTCCATCCCACGGCGCATCGTGTGCGCGGGCTCGGGCATGCTGCCACAGAAGGGGAGGGAGAAGACGACAGAGATGGGGGAAGGCAGGCTGGGCCGGCCATTAGTTAGGTGGGCCAAAGAGAGCAGTATTTTAGGTCCACCTCTCTTTTCTTTCTTTAATTTTCTTTTATATCTTCTGTTTTCTATTTTGCCACTGTTAGCATTTTAGTTTAGTACCAAATGACTTTTGTAATAAATGGAATTTAGCACCTAATTCAATCATAGTGTTTAGGGACCACCTACAAATCTTCGGATTATTTTGAAAGGCTTAAATATTGGTTTATTTGAAAAGGCCAAAATAATTGCTGCTGGACCCTTTATTATTTTCCTAGGAATTTATCTGTGAGTCTAAGTCTGTTTGTTTCTACATGACAATTCCCTAGTGAATATTGGCAACATCCCCAACATTTTAGTTTTGCAATTTGAAGAAATTCTATTTTGACTTTATTTTCAATTTTGAATTTAAACTTGGTTTGGATTAAGTGAGCTTTAGCAAACTAGTTGCAATGACATGGCACCATTAACAAAGGTTTACTATAGCTTAATTATCGAGGCGTCACAAATCTCCCCCACTACAAGAAATCTCGTCCCGAGATTTGGGAGCGGGAGTAAGGGTGAAGGGATTTGGTTACGAAATTCTAATGGATCTTCTCGGTCTTGGTTGATCTTCTCGAACAAGTTGACTGCTTCCATTGGTGTCTCCATTCCTTTGCTTTAGGTTATCAGGATAAGTCATCAGCCTTTCTTGGTGAACTCCATCGTACTTACGAATAGGAAAGGAGCAGCCCGACAACGATAGAATGCTATCAGGGGAAATCATCTGGGGGTTATCCCATGAATGATCACATAAGTAACTCTCGAATTGGTCAAATGAAATGCATTGAGAGTCGATCAAGAAGGTACGGTAAGAAGTTTTAAGCGGTTAGTCAACCGTTCGATGTCTTAATCAAGGCATGAAAGGGGTTCAGAGCAGCGGGAATAGGTATCGCATCTGATACTAGAATAGGTCATCTTTAGGAAGGTGACACCTGAACTACATATGGGGTCAAACGTGAGGAATACTTTGGCAACAGGGGTGTACAGGAGAGTCAGGTTTCGATCCTGTGGAATTTTGGGTTATGGGCCCACCTTGTGGGTTAGAAATAGGAGGTGCAGCGATATCTTGCACGGTTATGATAGCAAGGCATGCCAGAGAATAGCCTGTCGGTTATGTCGGCAACAACATCGGTACCAAGGGAGAGGGACGATGAGAACAATTTTCCTGCTCATTGAACGAGGCGAACCAATAGGTAAAGTTCTCGTCCATCGGCGGTTACCGGAAAGTTATCAACAGTAGAAACAGGGTCTCACTGACAGAGTTGTACACCGAGGTGTTTACATAAGCAATGAATTATTACTGCTTAGATCATGTAGATCACAAGAAAGGTTAAACCAAACAACAGAAAGGAAAATATGGTTATCAGATTAAACAGAACAATGGAAAGGAAAATGTGTTTAAACACATATTTCAGGGGTATATCCTTCCCAAGGACAAGCAGAGCATGATATCCATGACAAGATATAAATAGAAAACCCTTTAGATGAGGGGAGAGAAATTTCATGACATTACCCATACAACGGTGTTTGGATAATTGATAAGGAATTTTTTTCATTGCGCTTCAAATGTTATTATTGAAACCAGAGTACCACAGGTATGCTTCGAGATAGCATTGACATGGCCATCAAGTAATGGTCAGAATTTGGATGCACAAAGGATCCATCAAGAACAACTTATAGAATAAGTCTTACGATTTCCTCATGGAAGAATCACTAACCTTGCTAAGAAGGGAACTATAACAATAGATCCTACGGCCAGGTGTGCTAGGCATGACATCTTACCGGTTCATATAAAAGACCAGTGTTATAACTCTTGGGAATATGTTCCAACCATCATATCTGACCGAGATTCAGATCTGATTGGTGTCGGGATACCTCAGGCTCATGATGCCTGAGAAGAAAAGGTGCGACACAAATTAACGAGGTGACATCGTAAGACTCTCGGGGAGCGAACTATGGCAGAGAGTTCCGAAACAAGAATTCGTCATTAAGCCAAGGAGAGAATGAGGGGTGGCTGATGGTCTCAGCGACAATCCTCAAGATTTCCAAAAAGATGGATTTCCACAATTATGTGAACAAGGAGATAACATTTGTCAGATCAAATGATATAATGGTGTATGCTCGAGGAATGCATACACAATTAAGCATTGATTGAAAGGTGCACCAGAAATATGGGCTTAGGTAGCAAGATCAATGTTGGAAGGGTGATTTGATATCCAGTACACAAAGAATGTAACTATCATTCATTAACTTACAAGCAATAGGGTTCCCAAAAGTTCTGAATTCTTCACATCACAGTCCATTTGTTGGTATTCCGGTTAGGAATAACACGGGGACTAAGAAATGAAGGGAGATGGCGATAGGTATCAATTGTATCAAGAATTCTTAAGAGGTGGTGAAGTTCTCACAATATTCTTGATATATAAGATGGTATTACTTCAAGGTAGGACATAAGATAAGCTGGATAGCCATGAACTCAAGTTATAACACAAAACACGAACAATTTTGTGTTGAACGAAAGGGAATAAAATGACTGATGATTAAACAAATCATTAAGGGCAAGGATGGTATTTCTCATCAAGAATTCGATTGATATCCTGGAAGGAGTCAAAATGTTGACGATGATCACGACACATTTGTCGAGAGATTTCATGAAGATGTAATCGATCAACGATGGCATCAAATCAAAGGAAGCGAAAGGTTAATGGGACCAAGGGTACGACACAATACCCAAACCAAGCTTGTTATTGAAGGTGAAACGATAAGACGAGGAAGATCGACATAAGCTTAGCTCATCGTCAAAAATTTCGCTCCGGGAAGAAGGGCCAGGTAGCACAGTTAAAATCGGCACAACAAGGATATAGCAAAGCAGGCTAGGAATGACATGATCGAGTTCAAACTCGTAAGTAATGAAGGTTACCAAGAGTTGTTTAATCGCGGTGCAAACTCGAGTCAGTTATCGGTGTCTCTGAGTGTTTAATAACTCGGAGCCAGTGAAATATTGGAATCGGTGAGAATGTAGCACTTGATGAAGAACTCATAAGAAGTTATGCAGTTCCGTGATAATCTTGAGATACCAGGGGTAATACTCGACAACAAATCAAAGTAGAGGTTGGACTGGTGTATTACTCTGCATAAGACAAGTGCTTAAACTTGTACGAGAAATGGTATTTAAAGGAGAACATGGTCGGAAGCACGATTGCAAAGGATCAATTCACTGATATCAGATGTTATTATACCAAGGGAATAGTTATTATTACAAGAAGCTTCCATGATAGGATCTACATCGTGTCCATGGGTATGAACACAAAGTTCAAGGTCGACTCCCACTTCTTCAATGTATAACCTTCCATTCTCCTCTCGCTTTTCGAAGATGACATTAGTAGTCGAAAGTTTTACCTAGTAAAATACTAGACAATTATGACCCGTGAAATCTTTAGGGTCCACACAGAGTTAGGAAGGCATAGTTTTAACCCATCGGGGCATCTTATGAACTCATACCAGCAACCCCAGGAGCAAATAACTCAAGCTCAGGAGCAGAGCATGGTTGACAAAAGCAGGGGATACAATTTACCAAAGGCATTAGGTATCCGATGAAAGGCTCACAAGTTTAATGAATATGAAGGACGGTGTCAGACAAAATCCAGCAAAGGATCTGGTGGTCCACAAGGGATCTTATGTGAGCATCGGTACTCAACCAGAGGAAGAAAGAATGCAAGGAGATCAGATTATAGAAACAACTGACTAACTCAAAGCTCAAATGCAAAGGAATTATGAATTCCAAGACAAGGGATCAGAAGCAATGCTCTGATTAGGGATGGATAAGTTGAATAGCCTTAGAGGCACAATCGATGGCAATTTGATTGGTCGAGATCCAGCTCATGTTTAAAATGGCGTCTGAGCCAGAAGGATGAAAAGAAGGATCTGACTAAGGATTGCAAGCATTCGCAACATATTGATTCAATAGACTCATATTGATAATGACTAAGGATGCCAATAAGATTACCAGACTTATGAGGTTAATCCTAATGCAAGCAAGCAAGAATTTCAAGAGCAATAAGTTGTTGAGGATTTTCGAGGATCGAATGGTATTTCTAAGACTTTTGTGAAATACATGAATCAACTGGGGATGAGCGGATACTCGATAAGTGCGAGAAATTATCTGTAAGGGTATTCAGGTGGCAAAGAACTACAAGGCAGAAGGCACAAATGTTCCCGGAACAACAACGAGTATTGCAGGGTATCTTGTAATAACAAGAGCAACTGGGGACTAATGTAAGAATGGCAAGTGCATGTAGTTTTCTATAGGGGTTAACGGTTGAAGGGAATTGCAAACACAATGAGAACAAGTTTTCGGGATAACATCGGAGAGTATCTTCGGAATCCTTCGGCGCACCAAGCAATCATCTGGAGCGAGGGGCTCTCCGGGAGGAAGTAATTACGAGAACCTAGAGTCAGAGTTACTAAAACTATTTAACCCGAATAGAAGAGAGATCAGAATCCCAGAGTATAGGTTGAGGAATAAAAGATCCTAATACCACCCAATGGCGACATGGGCTCATGGGCCGCACAGCCATGTTAGTAAAACAATTTTCACTAACTAGACTCGACTTCAGCCAAGTAGTGTGGAAGGGGGATTCCTACAGGTAGTTGGCTCTGATACCAACTTGTGACGCCCCCGATTTAATTGTACACTAATCATACATGCAAACGTGTATGATCAAGATCAGGGACTCACGGGAAGATATCCCAACACAACTCTACATATAAAATAAGTCATACAAGCATCATATTACAAGTCAGGGGCCTCGAGGGCTCGAATACAAGAGCTCGATCATAGACGAGTCAGCGGAAGCAACAATATCTGAGTACAGACATAAGTTAAACAAGTTTGCCTTAAGAAGGCTAGCACAAACTGGGATACAAATCGAAAGAGGCGCAGGCCTCCTGCCTGGGATCCTCCTAAACTACTCCTGATCGTCGTCAACGGCCTGCACATAGTAGTAGGCACCTCCAGAGTAGTAGGAGTCGTCGTCAACGATGGTGTCTTGCTCCTGGACTCCAACGTCTGGTCGTAGCAATCGGGTATAGGAAGGGGGAAAAGGGGGAGCAAAGCAACCGTGAGTACTCATCCAAAGTACTCGCAAGCAAGGAGCTACACTACATATGTATGCATTGGTATCAAATGGAAAAGGGGTAGCTTATGTGGACTGAACTGCAGAATGCCGGAATAAGAGGGGAATAGCTAGTCCTATCGAAGACTATGCTTCTGGTAACCTCCATCTTGCAGCAGAAGAAGAGAGTATATGGTAAGTTCACCAAGTAACATCGCATAGCATAATCCTACCCGATGATCCTCCCCTCGTCGCCCTGTGAGAGAGCGATCACAAGTTGTATCTGGCACTTGGAAGGATGTGTTTTATTAAGTATCCGGTTCTAATTGTCATAAGGTCAAGGTACAACTCCAAGTCGTCTTGTTATCGAAGATCACAGCTATTCGAATAGATTAACTTCCCTGCAGGGGTGCACCACATTTCCCAACACGCTCGATCCCCTTTGTCCGAACACACTTGTCAGGGTCATGCCTGGCCTCGGAAGATCAACACGTCGCAGCCCTACCTAGGCACAACAGAGAGGTCAGCACGCCAGTCTAAATCCTATGGCGAAGGGGTCTGGGCCCATCGCCCATTGCACACCTGCACGTTGCGTACGCGGCCGGTGAGCAGACCTAGCCTCCCTTATAAAAGAGCAGGCGTTCCAGTCCAACTCGGCGCGCGCCGCTCAGTTGCTGATGTCACGAAGGCTTCGGCTGATACCACGATGTCGAGTGCCCATAAATGTTCTCGCGTAGTTGGTTAGTGCTCATAGGCCAGTGGCCAGACTCAGATCAAATACCAAGATCTCGTTAAGCGTGTTATTTTAAAGTAACTGCGAACGCCGACCAGGGGCAGGCCCACCTCTCTCCTGGGTGGTCTCAACCTGCCCTGTCGCTCCACCACAAAGTAACTGTCGGGGACCGTCAGGAACCCAGGCGCACCACTACCTGGATGGAACCACCTACCCCTTCACCCCCCATTTCTGAATCACTTGTGGGTACTCACCGAGCCGACCCGACTTTAGTCACAACATGTATCACGTGTAATATGTATAGTATATATACCCGTGATCACCTCCCAAGTGATCACGGCCCGATAGTATAGCATGGCAGACGGACACGAATGAAGGGCCACTGATGGAAAACTAGCATCATATACTAAGCAATTAGGATTGCAGGTAAAGGTAACAACAGTAGTAGCAAACACAGGCTATGCATCAGGATAGGATTAACGGAAAGCAGTAACAAGCTACACTACTCTAATGCAAGCAGTAGAGAGAAGAATGGGCGATATCGGGTTGATCAAAGGGGGGCTTGCCTGGTTACTCTAGCAAGTAGGGGTCGTCAACAACATAGTTGATCGGGGCACCAGCAGCGGCGTCAGTCTCGTAATCTACCAGAGAGAAGAGGGGGAAGAAACAATGAATACAATGCAAACAGATGAATAACGATGCATGACATGACAATGAGCGGTGCTAGGTGTGCCCTAACGTAGTAGGAGGCGATACCGGCGAAGGGGGAAACATCCGGGAAAGTATCCCCGGTGTTTCGCGTTTTCAGACGGATGAATCGGAGGGGAAAGTTGTGTGTTTGCTATGCTAGGGATGCATGGCGGACGAACGGGCTGCGTATCTGGATTCGTCTCGTCGTTCTGAGCAACTTTCATGTACACAGTTTTTCCATCTGAGCTACGGTTTATTTTATATTAATTTTAAAAGATTTAAATTATTTTTAGGATTATTTAATTATTTTAAATCAACATTGTCTAGAATAGTGTTGCTGGCGTCATCATGACGTCAGCAGTCAACTGTGACCGTCGACTGGTCAAACTGACAGATGGGGCCCGTTTGTCATAGACTGTTTAATCTAATTAGGTTTTAATTAATTAACACTAGCTAATTAGGTTAAGTAAACATAATTAACTAAGTTAATTAATTAATCTAATTATTTATTTAATATATTTTTTATTATATATTGGTTTAATCTTTTTTTGAAGGTCAGGGAACTGGGTAAGTGGCCCAGGGGGTTTGCAGGTGCTGGGCGAAACGGGCAGCAGGCGTCTGGGCGTTGCCGAACCCGGCAGAGGGCTGCGGGGCGCCGGGGGCCACGGCGCTGGCCAGGCGGCCGGAGCGGCAGCCGCCGCGGCAAGAGGAGGCGCGGGGACGCGGGGCAGCGGTGGTCGGCGAGCAGGTGCAGCGGAGCGGGGAGGGGAGCAAGGGGGAGTGGAGCGGTAGCGCAGGTGAGCCGCGCGGTAGGGTGTGGAGCAGCAGCGCCGGTGAGAGGGGTTGCGCGGGCGGGGAGGCCACAGCACGGGCGCTGGTGACCAGCAGGCAGGGATAGGCGGCCTCACGCGGGTGAGCGTGGCAAGGGGTGCGCAGGGCGCGCACGACGGCGGCGGCGGCCAGAGGCGGGAGCGCGCAGACGCGGACCACAAGGTCAAGGACGGCAGCGGGATTGGCGCGGGCACGGGAACAGGACCGCGGCCTTCAACACGCCGAACTGGAGGCGCGGGTGTCTACGACGTCCGATTCGACGGGGAAAAGAGGGGAACGGACGGCAAAGCTCACCGCGAGGGGGTGGATGGCGAGCTTGTCGAGGGTCGGGGTGGACCGGAGTGTCTGGATCGGGCGATGGCGCGCGTCAGCCGCAAATGAGGAAGAAGATGTGAGAGACGAAGACGGGGGCGTCCCGGCTCCAATCTGGTGATGTAGAAGGCGTAGCGAACGACGGTGGCCCTCCTGAGCACCGAGGCGCAGCGAGGGGAAGCCGGTGGTCATGTGAGCGACGGCGACACGCACTGGTCCTCACGGGTGAGCTCAAATCGAAGGGGGTGAGACAAGGGGGAAGAGTATGGGCGGACTAGGGTTCGTGGTGGAGGTGCGGGAGGCCTTGTAGCTGTCGGCGCTATAGGGGGACGACGCCGTGTCGTCCATCCCACGGCGCATCGCGTGCGCGGGCTCGGGCATGCTGCCACAGAAGGGGAGGGAGAAGACAACAGAGATGGGGGAAGGAAGGCTGGGCCGGCCATTAGTTAGGTGGGCCAAAGAGAGCAGTACTTTAGGTCCACCTCTCTTTTCTTTCTTTAATTTTCTTTTATATCTTCTGTTTTCTATTTTGCCACTGTTTAGCATTTTAGTTTAGTACCAAATGACTTTTGTAATAAATGGAATTTAGCACCTAATTCAATCATAGTGTTTAGGGACCACCCACAAATCTTCGGATTATTTTGAAAGGCTTAAATATTGGTTTATTTGAAAAGGCCAAAATAATTGCTGCTGGACCCTTTATTATTTTCCTAGGAATTTATCTGTGAGTCTAAGTCTGTTTGTTTCTACATGACAATTCCCTAGTGAATATTGACAACATCCCCAACATTTTAGTTTTGCAATTTGAAGAAATTCTATTTTGACTTTATTTTCAATTTTGAATTTAAACTTGGTTTGGATTAAGTGAGCTTTAGCAAACTAGTTGCAATGACATGGCACCATTAACAAAGGTTTACTGTAGCTTAATTACCCAGGCGTCACAAATATAATATGAGTTCTGTGATTAATCGTTTGCTATGTCAGTATCTATACATGTTTATTAAATGTATAAGGTATAAAAGCCCTCTTTCTCTAATTTAGAATTAGAAGGAATTCCACTAACAACACAACGTAATAACTCAATTCGTTAGAACAGCTTCCATTGAGTCTCTGCACCTATCCTTTTCCTTTGTATTCTAGTTCGAGAACCCCTTGTTTTCTCAAAACACGGATTTGGCTCAGGATTGCCCTTTTTTAATTCCAGGGTTTCTCTGAATTTTGAAGTTACCACTTAGCAGGTTTCCATACCAAGGCTCAATACAATCAAGTCCGTAGCGTCTACTGATTTCGCCATATCCCCATTCCCCTCTTCTTTGAGACCAGGATTCCTTGTGTAATTGCATCCATCTCTTAGTTTTTTTAATCATTGAGTTCATCACTCAACGTCGTCTAGCAGTTTAGTTCGACTCTATTTAGTTGATTTTACTCTGTTGATTTTACTCTATTTATCCTATAGTTTAATTCAGTTTTAATTTCGATGTATTCTGTAATGTAAATACAATGAAATTAATTGTGTAAAATGAAATTTCAATAAAATAAAAAAAAGGAGTCTTCATGTCCCGTTATCAAGGACCTCGTTTAAAAAAATACGCCATCTGGGAGCTTTACCAGGACTCACTAGAAAAACACCTAAATCCGAAAGTAATCTTAAAAAAATTCAATTGTGGGGAAAAGGAGCAATATCGTATTCGTCTTCAAGAAAAACACAAATTGCGTTTTCATTATGGTCTGACAGAATGACAATTACTTAGATATTTACATATTGCTGGAAAAGAAAAAAGGTCAACAGGCCAGGTTTTACTACAATTACTTGCAATGCGTTTGGATAATATCCTTTTTCGATTGGGTATGGCTTCAACCATTCCCGGGGCCCGCCAATTAGTCAACCATAGACATATTTTAATTAATGTTCATATAGTCAATATACCATGTTTTCGTTGCAAACCCCGAGATATTATTACTACGAAAGATAACCAAAGATAAAAAGGTCTGGTTCAAAATTATATTACTTCATCGGACCCGGGGAAATTGCCAAAGCATTTGGCGATTGACACGTTGGAATATAAAGGACTAGTAAATAAAATCCTAGATAGGAAGTGGGTCGGTCTCAAAATAAATGAGTTGTTAGTTGTAGAATATTACTCTCGTCAGACTTGAACTTAACGAAAAAAGGAAAGGTTCATAGATTTTTCTTCCCCTTCCCCTTTCCCCGAACTAAATCGCCCTAAGACCATTACCATTAATTTGTATTTTCCCATCAACTAGCTAAAATTGATTAACCCTAGGATTAGGATCCTTTTTTCCTTTTTTCCTCTATGTGTATTTTACATACCAAGGTAATTTGCTATAGAGAATTTCTAATTTCTATTAAATCAAAATAATATAATATAAGATATTATATTATTGGTGGAAAATATTGTTATTTGATTTGATACATTGTGATCCTTAACGTTGATGAATTAAGAAAAACGGAAAGAGAGGGATTCGAACCCTCGGTAAACAAAAGTCTACATAGCAGTTCCAATGCTACGCCTTGAACCACTCGGCCATCTCTCCTACATAACTTATTATGGCGAATAAACTGAGTGGATGGCGAGTTTTCTTATTCCTGCAGTACAGGTACAACCGCAACCACTCGGGGGTTCCATAGTTCTATTGGAAAAATTCCTTTTGATCTAAGTGGAAGGATACATGATTTTTTATTAGAAATTGCACTCGCTATAAAATAAAAGTTTTAGTTTGGGTTTTCCCGCAACTAAAGAAAAATAAAATGGAAGAATTCCTCTTATTGCATAATAAAATAAAGAAACCTTAGAATTCCGTTTGCATAATATACGCTACACCATACTATCGAAATCAAAAATAGGGTATGAGACAATTAATAACTTTGAAAACACAAAATAGTTTAACATAAGTTGTTGTTCAGAAATAGGAAAGCAGAATGAAATCCAGTCTTAGTCAAATATTTCATATCTCTTCTTATCCATTTAAACATATGGATTTAGAGTAGAGCATATGGATCAATCTATTTATAATTATAAGAATCGAATGTGTTTGTTTTTATGTTATTTTGTGAAGAAATTAAAACAATTCTATATAGAATGGGTTGGGAATTATGCCTAGATCCTGTGTAAATGGAAATTTCATTGATAAGACCTCCTCAATTGTAGCCAATATTTTATTGCGAATAATTCCGACAACCTCAGGAGAAAAAAGGCATTTACTTATTATAGAGATGGTGCGATTTGACTCTTTTTTTTGCTTTTTTTAGCCCTACCTATATCTCAGTCTTACGAAAAAGAGAGGGGGTTGGCATAGAGAGAACCAAATTTGTAAACCAAACAAACCCATGCTTCGGGAAGGTGACGCAAACTAACAATTCCTTCCGTCGTGTATCCTCGATTGATGCGGCTTCAGATACTTCAATTGTAGATTTGAGTATTGAGCGAAAGGTTACACCTACAGGATATGGTATGGTATGGATTACAGGCCAATCCTACTCTATTAGTATTCATAGGCAGCATAGGGGAGAAAAGCACTACACCTAGAAATAGGAATCAAAAAGAGAAAAACTTTGTTAGAAATTACCCCTTTCCTGATCGGTATCAGGGCTGGGAAGAATGGCTGGGATAACAAACAACCATCAGGTTTGTACTTTGGATACCCCTATAACCATCAAAGATCGTTGAAGTAGCTAATTCCTCTAAATAGGAGGCGTTGAGAACAAAGAAATTATTGGAGCTATCGTTTTCCTCTAGCATTAAAAGAATTCATTGGTGTTAAGAAAAACCTCTTGTGGGAAGGTTGGCTAGAGATTTCTTGGAAAAATACCAGCCCCTTTTGGTTCATAATGAGATGGGACTAATTCTATTTTGATGCTATAGATTATTTCGCTTAGTACTATTATGTACAGAAGGGAGGAGCCGTATGGGATGAAAACCTCATGTACAATTTTGGAACGGAGATTTTTTGAATAGAATGAACGACCGTAACGGATGTTGGCTCAATCCGAAGGAAATTATGCGGAAGCTTTGCAAAATTATTATGAAGCTACACGACTAGAAATCGATCCCTATGATCAAATTTATGTACTCTATAACATAGGCCTTATACACACAAGCAATGGAGAGCATATAAAGGCTTTGGAATATTATTTACGGGCAATAGAACGGGACCCCTTCTTACCGCTAGCTATTAATAATATGGCCGTGATCTGTCATTACGTGCGACTATCTCCACTATAGGAAAAAAAGAGGATCAAATTTTCTAGTAAATACTAGAAAAAGGGCTTTCTACATAGGGATCGTAAAAACAACGATTTTCCCTATCAGTTGTAGGAAGGAAGGACACTTCACGAGAATCAAAAAACGAAGAAAGTATGGCCTATACTACTACTCTATGGATAAAGTTTCTCAAATTGATAGAGAAAGCACCGTAAAGATCAATTAGTGAGCGACTGGGTCGATAAAACTAAAAAAACTGCTTACTTATCCCATGATATGGGGCAAAATTTAGGAATCCGCTTATGTAATAGAGCCGATCCACTAAGGGATTAAGCAGCGGTGTAGTATCAGATCCCAAAGATAGTTCCTTTTTCTTTCTTATGGGAAAAAGTCTTTTTCAAGGATTCTATAGAGATTTCATATATCAAACCGGGATAGTTACCTTTCAGAAAATTTGAATGAAGCCTCTATATCTATCTATACTTCATTCTTCTGAAGGCGGGAAAAAACAAACTGATTATTGATAAAAAAAATTAGGGTTTGAAACTTAGGTAATTTATTTCTTCTGCTTAAACCAAGAAGAAATTGGATCAATTTTTGATATCGAATTCAGTTAAGATAGGGGAAATTCAGATAGCAATTTCTGAGCCGTATGAGGTAGGAAACTCTCAAGTACGGTTCTAAGGGAAGGAACTTCCTATTCCGACCGAGGAGAATAGGCCATTCTACAGGGTGATTCGGAAATTACGGAAGCTTGGTTTGATCAAGCTGCTGAATATTGGAAACAAGCTATAGCGCTTACTCCGGGAAATTATATTGAAGCACAGAACTGGTTGAAGATTACGAAGCGCTTTGAATTTGAATAAGACCATGCTCCTTCTTTTTCATAAAATGGGTGGATTGGTTGCTGATCCATTAATCTAATAAGTTAGGTCGTAAGATCAAATCAAGAATTTCATTATATCCATTTCTTATACCTTCTATTTTATATGATATTTCATAAGAGTAAACCATAGGGATAGGGTCTAGAATAGAAGTAATAAAGTGAATAAAAGAGTGGGCAATCTAAATATTGCTAATATATTATGACCATCTTATTAATAATTCTAATGAGTTATCTTGGAATTTAGAATCAAATAAAAAACCCTATATTATGCTCAAGCAAAGTAGATATAGATAGGAGCTTACGCCCTCAAAAAAAATACACTAGTTTCTGAAATTAAAAATAAAAAAGATTTTTTTCTTACATCGAGAAATATTTGTTTTTCAAGATAAACAATGTCTGTTAGGCACCTAATCTTTATGTCATAATGACCCAAACTCTTGCCTCGGATTGACTTCAATATATAATTGCTCCAGTGAATAACTAAAAAATAGAAGGATGGTAGATAGTAAAGAAAAGAACTAATCACAATATCTATCTTTCGAAATCTATCTTTCAAAATATATATCTTTCAAAGATTCACTAGAAAGACAGTTGGCGAATCTCTTTCTATGTCTTGTCCGGAAAGAGGAGGACTTAATGATTATTCGTTCGCCGGAACCAGAAGTAAAAATTGTTGTGGATAGAGATCCTGTAAAAACATCTTTTGAGGAATGGGACAGACCCGGCCATTTCTCAAGAACACTAGCTAAGGGCCCTGATACTACCTCTTGGATCTGAACCTACATGCTGATGCTCACGATTTTGATAGTCATACTGGGGATTTGGAGAAATTTCTCGAAAAGTCTTTAGTGCTCATTTCGGGCAACTTTCCATTATCTTTCTTTGGTTGAGTGGCATGTACTTTCATGGCGCCCGTTTTTCCAATTATGAAGCATGGCTAAGTGATCCTACTCACATTGGACCCAGTGCTAAGGTAGTTTGGCCTATAGTGGGGCAAGAAATATTGAATGATGATGTAGGAGGGGGTTTCCGAGGAATCCAAATAACCTTTGGTTTTTCTCAGCTTTGGCGAGCATCTGGAATAACTAGTGAATTACAACTCTATTGTACTTCAATTGGTGCATTGATTTTTGCAATGTTAATGCTTTTTGCTGGTTGGTTCCATTATCACAAAGCCGCTCCCAAATTGGCCTGGTTCCAAGATGTAGAATCCATGTTGAATCACCACTTAGCGGGATTATTAGGACTTGTGTCTCTTTCTTGGGCGGGGCACCAAATTCATGTATCTTTACCAATTAACCACTTTCTTGACGCTGGGGTGGATCCTAAAGAGATACCACTTCCTCATGAATTTATCTTGAATCGGGACCTTTTGGCTCAACTTTATCCTAGTTTTGCCGAAGGAGCAACCCCTTTTTTCACTTGAAATTGGTCCAAATACGCAGAATCTCTGACTTTTTGCGGAGGACTAGATCCAGTAACCGGTGGTGTCTGTCTGACCGATATTGCGCACCATCATTTAGCTATTACTATTATTTTCCTAATCGCATGTCATATGTATAGGACCAATTGGGGTATTGGCCATGAACTTAAAGATATTTTGGAGGCTCACAAGGGCCCATTTACAAGACAAGGCCATAAGGGTCTTTATTAAATATTAACAACGTCATGGCATGCTCAATTATCTCTTAACCTAGCTATGCTAGGCTCTACAACCATTGTTGTAGCTCATCATATGTATTCTATGCCTCCCTATCCATACCTAGCTACTGACTATGGTACACAACTTTCCTTGTTCACAGACCACATGTGGATTGGCAGATTTCTAATAGTCGGTGCTGCTGCACATGCAGCAATTTTTATGGTAAGAGACTATGATCCAACTACTCGAGACAACGATATATTAGATCGCGTCCTTAGACACCGCGATGCAATCATATCCCACCTTAACTAGGTATATATATTTCTAGGTTTTCACAGTTTTGGCTTGTACATTCATAATGATACCATGAGTGCTTTAGGCCATCCACAAGATATGTTTTCGGATACTGCCATACAATTACAACCTATCTTTGCTCAATGGGTACAAAATATCCATGCTACTGCACCTGGCGTAACATCTCATGGTGCAACAACAAGTACTAGCTTAACGTGGGGAGGCGGCGAGTTAGTAGCAGTAGGTGGCAAAGTGGCTTTGTTACCTATTCCATTAGGAACCGCAGATTTTTTAGTCAACACATTCATGCATTTACCATACATGTGACTGTATTAATACTTTTGAAAGGTGTTTTATTTGCCCGGAGTTCCCGTTTGATACCCGATAAAGCAAATCTAGGTTTTCGCTTTCCTTGCGATGGGCCTGGCCGAGGGGGAACATGTCAAGTATCCGCCTGGGATCATGTTTTCTTAGGTTTATTCTGGATGTACAATGCAATTTCGGTAGTCATTTTCCATTTCAGTTGGAAAATGCAATCAGATGTTTGGGGTACTATAAGTGATCAAGGGGTGGTAACTCATATTACAGGGGGAAACTTTGCACAGAGTTCCATTACGATTAATGGGTGGCTTCGAGATTTCTTGTGGGCACAAGCATCGCAAGTCATTCAGTCTTATGGTTCTTCATTATCTGCATATGGTCTCTTTTTCTTAGGTGCTCATATTGTTTGGGCCTTCAGTTTAATGTTTTTATTCAGCGACCGTGGTTATTGGAAAGAACTCATTGAATCTATCATTTGGGCTCATAACAAATTAAAAGTTGCTCCTACTACTCAGCCTAGAGCCTTGAGCATTATACAAGGACGCGTTTCAGGAGTAACCCATTACCTTTTGGATGGAATTGCCACGACATGGGCATTCTTCTCAGTGAGAATTATTGCAGTAGGATAGTGGCTAGGAGGATTTGAAAGGCATTATGGAATTAAGATTTCCCAGGTTTAGCCAAGGCTGAGCTCAGGACCCCACTACTCGTCGTATTTGGTTTGGTATTGCTACCGCACATGATTTCGAAAGTCATGATGATATTACTAAAGAACGTCTTTATCAGAACATTTTTGCTTCTCACTTTGGGCAATTAGCAATAATCTTTCTATGGGCGTCCGGAAATCTGTTTCATGTAGCTTGGCAAGGAAATTTTGAATCATGGATACAAGATCCTTTACATGTAAGACCTATTGCTCATGCGATTTGGGATCCTCATTATGGTCAACCTGCTGTGGAAGCCTTTACTCGAGGAGGTGTTGCTGGTCCAGTGAATATTGCTTATTCTGGAGTTTATCAGTGGTGGTATACAATAGGATTACACACCAATGAGGATCTTTATACTGGAGCTCTTTTTCTATTATTTCTTTCTACGTTGTCCTTAATAGCGGGTTGGTTACATCTACAACCCAAATGGAAACCAAGCCTTTCATGGTTTAAAAACACGGAATGTCGTCTCAATCATCATTTGTCAGGACCTTTCGGGGTAAGTTCTTTCGCTTGGACATGACATTTAGTTCATGTTGCTATTCCCGCATCCAGGGGGAGTACGTTCGATGGAATAATTTCTTAGATGTATTACCCTATCCCCAGGGGTTGGGACCCCTTTTGATGGTTCAATGGAATCTTTATACCCAAAACCCTGATTTGAGTAATCATTTATTTGGTACCGCTTAAGGAGCGGGAACTGCCATTCTAACTCTTCTTGGGGGATTCTATCCACAAACACAAAGTTTGTGGCTGACCGATATGGCTCACCATCATTTAGCTATTGCATTTATTTTTCTCATTGCTGGTCACATGTATCGAACTAACTTCGGAATTGGGCACAGTATTAAAGATCTTTTAGAAGGCATACTCCTCCGGGGGGTCGATTAGGGCGTGCTATGACACAATCAACAATTCGATTCATTTTCAGTTAGGTCTTGCTCTAGCTTCTTTAGGGGTTATTACTTCCTTAGTAGCTCAACATATGTACTCTTTACCTCCTTATGCATTCATAGCACAAGACTTTACTACTCAAGCTGCTTTATATACACATCACCAATATATTGCAGGGTTCATCATGACAGGGGATTTTGCTCATGGAGCTATTTTTTCATTAGGGATTACAATCTGGAACAGAATGAGGATAATGTATTGGCAAGAATGTTAGACCATAAAGAAGCTAGCATATCTCATTTAAGTTGGGCTAGCCTCTTTCTAGGATTCCATACCTTGGGCCTTTATGTTCATAATGACGTCATGCTTGCTTTTGGTACTCCAAAAAAGCAAATCTTGATCGAACCTATATTTGCCCAATGGATGCAATCTGCTCATGGCAAGACGACATATGGGTTTGATATACTCTTATCTTCAACGAATGGGCCCGCTTTCAATGCGGGTCGAAGCCTATGGTTGCCTGGATGGTTGAATGCTGTTAATGAGAATAGTAATTCGCTTTTCTTAACAATAGGACCTGGGGATTTCTTGGTTCATCATGCTATTGCTCTAGGTTTGCATACAACTACATTGATTTTAGTAAAGGGTGCTTTAGATGCACGCGGTTCCAAATTAATGCCAGATAAAAAGGATTTTGGAAATAGTTTTCCTTGTGACGGCCAAGGGCACAATGGTACTTGTGATATTTCTGCTTGGGACGCATTTTATTTGGCAGTTTTCTGGATGTTAAATACCATTGGGCGGGTTACTTTTTATTGGCATTGGAAACATATCACATTATGGCAGGGCAAAGTTTCACAATTTAATGAATCCTCCACTTATTTGATGGGATGGTTCAGAGATTACCTATGGTTAAACTCTTCACAACTTATCAATGGATATAATCCTTTTGGGATGAATAGTTTATCGGTATGGGCGTGGATGTTCTTATTTGGACATCTTATTTGGGCTACTGGATTTATGTTCTTAATTTCTTGGCGGGGGTATTGGCACGAATTAATTGAGACTTTAGCATGGGCTCATGAACGCACACCTTTAGCTAATTTAATTCGCTGGAGAGATAAGCCCGTGGCTCTTTCCATTGTGCAAGCAAGATTGGTTGGATTAGCTCACTTTTCCGTGGGTTATATATTCACTTATGCAGCTTTCTTGATTGCCTCAACATCAGGCAAGTTTGGTTAATTTAGTTTGTTTTTTTGTACTGTATCAGCACCTAGTTCATTACTCTTGATAGAGAGGGAGGATCTGCCTTTTTAAATTTCTTTTTCTATTTATTTTTCCATCTAGGATTAGAATCGTATACTTGGCAATAATAGCAACGACACATTATGGCAAAAAAGTTTGATTCAGAAGGAGAAGAAGCGGCAGAAATTAGAACAGAAATATCATTTGATTCGTCAATCTTTAAAAAAAGATAAGAAGCAAAGTTTCTCCCTTGAGTTTGAGTGAAAAAAATGAAAATGCGAGAAAAATTGCAATCCCTACTGCGTAATAGTGCACCTACACGCCTTCATTGACGTTGTTTTTTGACCGAAAGACCTAGAGCTAACTATCGACATTTTGGGCTATCCGGACACGTACTTCGAGAAATGGTTTATGAGTGTTTGTTACCGGGTGCAACAAGATCCAGTTGGTAAGGACAAAATACCCTTTCATATTTGTATGGATTTGTGGAATTGATAATCATAGAGGAGCCCTCTTTACCATTCTGTATAAATGGACCATTCTATTTGTATAGATATTGGTAGAGGGGCGTATCCAACCCTCTTTTATCCACTAGTTACCCATCTTTAGTTAAAGAGTATAGAGCAGTTTGGTAGCTCATAAGGCTCATAACCTTGGGGTTGCGGGTTCGATTCCCACTACCGGCTCCATACTCCTTCTTTATGATATATGCATGATATAATATATACATCATGCATTTGTATCTGGATTTTTTGATTTCCTAAAAGAGTTTTGGTCTAATAGTTTTTTCTCGGAAGAAGCAAAAAAATAAAAGAAAGAATAAAATATGAAAGAAAAGCGTCCATTGTCTAATGGATAGGACAGAGGTCTTCTAAACCTTTGGTATAGGTTCAAATCCTATTGGACACAATCTTATTTCTATCTATTCTTTAAATAACTATACTAAACTAAAAACAAAGAAAACTTTTTTGCATGATTCAAATGAAAAAGCTTTCTCAACGATTCCTATTCTACTAACAAGAGTAGACATGCAAAATTTATTTGTTACTGAAGAGAAAACCGTTCCAGCTATTCCTGAATATCTTCCTTAAAAGGATTTCCGCTTGCTCGGTGAATGTCTTGCTAGAAGATATAATTTCTTGGAATTGAGGTTTAGTATCTTTTAGATGTTTACGTAACTCATCCAGAAATTTATTTACCTGTTCAATTTCTAACAAATCAAGATATCCTCTTGTTCCGGTATAAATAGTAGCTATATGCTCTTCCACTGGGAGAGGATTTGCCTGGGATTATTTAAGCAATTCCCTTAATCGTCGACCCCTTGCCAATTGATTCTGACTTGTTTTATCGAGAGTAGAGGCGAATTGTGCAAAGTCTTGTAACTCTGCGAATTGCGTTAGTTCCAATTTTGATTTGCCAGCTACTTGTTTCATGGCTTTAATTTGAGCCGCAGATCCTACTATGGAAACAGAAATACCCACATTAATAGCGGGTCGAATTCCTGCATTGAATATATCCGTAGATAAGAATATTTGTCCATGTGTAATGGAGATTACATTAGTAGGAATATAGGCGGAAACGTCTCCAGATTGAGTCTCAACTATTGGTAAAGCGGTCATACTTCCTTCGCCTAAAAGAGAATTTAATTTAGCGGCTCTTTCTAAATGGCGTGACTGCAAATAATAAAAATCCCCTGGATAAGCCTCACGGCCGGGAGGTCTTCGTAATAGAAGGGACATTTGTTGATAAGCTTGTGCCTGTTTGGAGAGATCATCATAAATTATTAAAGTATGCTGTTCGCGGTACATAAAATACTCAGCCAGGGCTGCTCCCGTATAAGGAGCGAGGTATTGTAATGTAGCAGGTGAATCCGCCATTTCAGTTACCACTACAAAAAAATACACTTCCATGATGATATGTGTTTGTCACAGTAGGTCGTGTTTTTTGTCATGCATGTACATCCATGACAAATTTATGACAGAATCAAGATAGTCATACCTGTGTTGTCGTAGAAGTGTTCCATGACATTACCAAAATTATCATCACGGAAGTGTCCACTTCCATGTGTTGGGGAACGTAGTAATTTCAAAAATTTCCTACGCACACGCAAGATCATAGTGATGCATAGCAACGAGAGGGCAGAGTGTGATCTACGTACCCTCGTAGACCGACAACGGAAGCGTTATGACAACGCGGTTGATGTAGTCGTACGTCTTCATGGCCCGACCGATCAAGCACCGAAACTACGGCACCTCCGAGTTCTAGCACACGTTCAGCTCGATGACGATCCCCGGACTCCGATCCAGCAAAGTGTCGGGGAAGAGTTCCATCAGCACGACGGTGTGGTGACGATCTTGATGTTCTACTATCGCAGGGCTTCGCCTAAGCACCACTACAATATTATCGAGGACTATGGTGGAAGGGGGCACCGCACACGGCTAAGAGAACGATCTTAGAGAACAACTTGTGTGTCTAGGGGTGCCCCCTGCCCCCGTATATAAAGAAGCCAAGGGGGGGTGCGGCCAGCCCTAGAAGGAGGCGCGCAGGAGGAGTCCTACTCCTACCGGGAGTAGGACTCCCCCCTTTCCCTAGTTGGATTAGGACTTGGGGAAGAAGGAAGAGAGGGAAGAAAGGAAAGGGGGGGCGCCGCCCCCTCCTTGTCCAATTCGGACTTGGGGGGAGGGGCGCGCGGCAGCCCCTAGGCCTCCTCTCCTCTTCCTCCACTAGGCCCATTAAGGCCCATTAGGTTACCGGGGGGGTTCCGGTAACCTCCCGGTATTCCAGTAAAATGCCGATTTCACCCGGAACACTTCCGATGTCCAAACATAGGCTTCCAATATATAAATCTTTATGTCTCGACCATTTTGAGACTCCTCGTCATGTCTGTGATCACATCCGGGACTTCGAACTAACTTCGGTACATCAAAATATATAAACTCATAATGAAACTGTCATCGTAACGTTAAGCGTGCGGACCCTACGGGTTCGAGAACAATGTAGACATGACCGAGACATGTCTCCGATCAATAACCAATAGCGGAACCTGGATGCTCATATTGGCTCCCACATATTCTACGAAGATCTTTTATCGGTCAAACCGCATAACAACATACTTTGTTCCCTTTGTCATCGGTATGTTACTTGCCCGAGATTCGATCATCGGTATCTCAATACCTAGTTCAATCTCGTTACTAGCAAGTCTCTTTACTCGTTTCATAATACATCATCTCACAACTAACTCATTAGTTGCAATGCTTGCAAGGCTTATGTGATGTGCATTACCGAGAGGGCCCAGAGATACCTCTCTGACAATCGGAGTGACAAATCCTAATCTCGAAATACGCCAACCCAACATGTACCTTTGGAGACACCTGTAGAGCTCCTTTATAATCACCCAGTTACGTTGTGACGTTTGGTAGCACACAAAGTTTTCCTTCGGCAAACGGGAGTTGCATAATCTCATAGTCATAGGAACATGTATAAGTCATGAAGAAAGCAATAGCAACATACTAAACGATCGGGTGCTAAGCTAATGGAATGGGTCATGTCAATCACATCATTCTCCTAATAATGTGATCCCGTTAATCAAATGACAACACATGTCTATGGTTAGGAAACATAACCATCTTTGATTAACGAGCTAGTCAAGTAGAGGCATACTAGTGAAGTTTAGTTTGTCTATGTATTCACACAAGTATTATGTTTCCGGATAATACAATTCTAGCATGAACAATAAACATTTATCATGATATAAGGAAATAAAATAATAACTTTATTATTGCCTCTAGGGCATATTTCCTTCAGTCTCCCACTTGCACTAGAGTCAATAATCTAGATTACACAGTAATGATTCTAACACCCATGGAGCATTGGTGCTGATCATGTTTTGCTCGTGGAAGAGGCTTAGTCAATGGTTCTGCTACATTCAGATCCGTGTGTATCTTGTAAATCTCTATGTCTCCCACCTGGACTAGATCCCGGATGGAATTGAAGCGTCTCTTGATGTGCTTGGTTCTCTTGTGAAATCTGGATTCCTTTGCCAAGGCAATTGCACCAGTATTGTCACAAAAGATTTTCATTGGACCCGATGCACTAGGTATGACACCTAGATCGGATATGAACTCCTTCATCCAGACTCCTTCGTTTGCTGCTTCCGAAGCAGCTATGTACTCCGCTTCACATGTAGATCCCGCCACAACGCTTTGTTTAGAACTGCACCAACTGACAGCTCCACCGTTTAATGTAAATACGTATCCGGTTTGTGATTTAGAATCATCCAGATCAGTGTCAAAGCTTGCATCAACGTAACCATTTATGATGAGCTCTTTGTCACCTCCATATATGAGAAACATATCCTTAGTCCTTTTCAGGTATTTCAGGATGTTCTTGACCACTGTCCAGTGATCCACTCCTGGATTACTTTGGTACCTCCCTGCTAGACTTATAGCAAGACACACATCAGGTCTGGTATACAGCATTGCATACATGATAGAGCCTATGGCTGAAGCATAGGGAACATCTTTCATTTTCTCTCTATCTTCTGCATTGGTCGGGCATTGAGTCTTACTCAATTTCACACCTTGTAACACAGGCAAGAATCCTTTCTTTGCTTGATCCATTTTGAACTTCTTCAAAATTTTGTCAAGGTATGTGCTTTGTGAAAGTCCAATTAAGCGTCTTGATCTATCTCTATAGATCTTAATGCCCAATATGTAAGCAGCTTCACCGAGGTCTTTCATTGAAAAACTCTTATTCAAGTATCCCTTTATGCTATCCAGAAATTCTATATCATTTCCGATTAGTAATATGTCATCTACATATAATATCAGAAATGCTACAGAGCTCCCACTCACTTTCTTGTAAATACAGGCTTCTCCAAAAGTCTGTACAAAACCAAATGCTTTGATCACACTATCAAAGCGTTTATTCCAACTCTGAGAGGCTTGCACCAGTCCATAAATGGATCGCTGGAGCTTGCACACTTTGTTAGCTCCCTTTGGATCGACAAAACCTTTCGGCTGCATCATATACAACTCTTCTTCCAGAAATCCATTCATGAATGCAGTTTTGACATCCATCTACCAAATTTCATAATCATAAAATGCGGCAATTGCTAACATGATTCGGACAGACTTAAGCATCGCTACGTGTGAGAAGGTCTCATCGTAGTCAATCCCTTGAACTTGTCGAAAACCTTTTGCGACAAGTCGAGCTTTGTAGACAGTAACATTACCGTCAGCGTCAATCTTCTTCTTGAAGATCCATTTATTCTCAATTGCTTGCCTATCTTTTGGCAAGTCAACCAAAGTCCACACTTTGTTCTCATACATGGATCCCATCTCAGATTTCATGGCTTCAAGCCATTTTGCGAAATCTGGGTTCACCATCGCTTCTCCACAGTTCGTAGGTTCATCATGATCTAGTAGCATGACTTCAAAAGTCTATACTTTTTGTAAATACAGGCCTCTCCAAAAGTCTATACAAAACCATATGCTTTGATCACACTATCAAAGCGTATATTCCAACTCCGAGAGGCTTGCACCAGTCCATAAATGGATCGCTGGAGCTTGCACACTTTGTTAGCACCTTTTGGATCTACAAAACCTTTTGGTTGCATCATATACAACTCTTCTTTAAGGTATCCATTAAGGAATGCAGTTTTGACATCCATTTGCCAAATTTCATAATCATAAATGCGGCAATTGCTAACATGATTCGGACGGCCTTAAGCATCGCTACGGGTGAGAAGGTCTCATTGTAGTCAACTCCTTGAACTTGTCGAAAACCTTTCACAACAAGTCGAGCTCTGCAGACAGTAACATTACCGTCAGCATCACTCTTCTTCTTGAAGATCCATTTATTCTCTATGGTCTGCCGATCGTCGGGCAAGTCAACCAAAGTCCAAACTTTGTTCTCATACATGGATCCCATCTCAGATTTCATGGCTTCAAGCCATTTTGCGGAATCTGGGCTCATCGTTGCTTCCTCATAGTTCGTAGGTTTGTCATGTTCTAGTAACATGACTTCCAGAACAGGATTACCGTACCACTCTGGTGCGGATCTTACTCTGGTTGATCTACGAGGTTCAGTAGTATCTTCTTCTAAAGTTTCATGATCATCATCATTAGCTTCCTCACTAATTGGTGTAGGTGTCATAGAAACCGGTTTCTGTGATGTACTACTTTCCAATAAGGGAGCAGGTACTGTTACCTCATCAAGTTCTACTTTCCTCCCACTCACTTCTTTCGAGAGAAACTCCTTCTCTAGAAAGTTTCCGAATTTAGCAACAAAAGTCTTGCCTTCAGATCTGTGATAGAAGGTGTATCCAATAGTTTCCTTTGGATATCCTATGAAGACACATTTCTCCGATTTGGGTTCGAGCTTATCAGGTTGAAGTTTTTTCACATAAGCATCGCAGCCCCAAACTTTCAGAAATGACAACTTAGGTTTCTTGCCAAACCACAGTTCATAAGGCGTCGTATCAACGGATTTTGATGGTGCCCTATTTAACGTGAATGCGGCCGTCTCTAAAGCATAACCCCAAAATGATAGCGGTAAATCAGTAAGAGACATCATAGATCGCACCATATCAAGCAAAGTACGATTACGACGTTCGGGCACACCATTACGCTGTGGTGTTCCGGGTGGCGTGAGTTGCGAAACTATTCCGCATTGTTTCAAATGTACACCAAACTCGTAACTCGAATATTCTCCTCCACGATCAGATCGTAGGAATTTTATTTTCTTGTTACGATGATTTTCAACTTCACTTTGAAATTCTTTGAACTTTTCAAATGTTTTAGACTTATGTTTCATTAAGTAGATATACCCATATCTGCTTATGTGATCTGTGAAGGTGAGAAAATAATGATATCCGCCACGAGCCTCAACATTCATCGGACCACATACATCTGTATGTATGATTTCCAACAAATCTGTTACTCTCTCCATAGTATCGGAGAACGGTGTTTTTGTCATCTTACCCATAAGGCACGGTTCGCAAGTACCAAGTGATTCATAATGAAGTGGTTCCAAAAGTCCATCAGTATGGAGTTTCTTCATGTGCTTTACACTGATATGACCTAAACGGCAGTGCCACAAATAAGTTGCACTATCATTATCAACTCTGCATCTTTTGGCTTCAACATTATGAATGTGTGTGTCACTACTATTGAGATTTAATAAGAATAGACCATTCTTCATGGGTGCATGACCATAAAAGATTTTACTCATATAAATAGAACAACCATTATTCTCTGATTTAAATGAATAACCGTCTCGCATCAAACAAGATCCAGATATAATGTTCATGCTCAACGTTGGCACCAAATAACAATTATTTAGGTCTAATAGTAATCCCGAAGGTAGATGTAGAGGTAGCGTGCCGACCGCGATCACATCGACTTTGGAACCATTTCCCACGCGCATCGTCACCTCGTCCTTAGCCAATCTTCGCTTAATCCACAGTCCTTGTTTCGAGTTGCAAATGTTAGCAACAGAACCAGTATCAAATACCCAGGTGCTACTGCGAGCATTAGTAAGGTACACATCAATAACATGTATATCGCATATACCTTTGTTCACCTTGCCATCCTTCTTATCCGCCAAATACTTGGGGCAGTTCTGCTTCCAGTGACCAGTCTGCTTGCAGTAGAAGCACTCAGTTTCAGGCTTAGGTCTAGATTTGTGTTTCTTCTCTTGAGCAGCAACTTGCTTGCTGTTCTTTTTGAACTTCCCCTTCTTCTTCCCTTTGCCCTTTTTCTTGAAACTAGTGGTCTTGTTGACCATCAACACTTGATGCTCCTTCTTGATTTCTACCTCCGCAGCTTTCAGCATTGCGAAGAGCTCGGGAATAGTCTTATTCATCCCTTGCATATTATAGTTCATCACGAAGCTCTTGTAGCTAGGTGGCAGTGATTGGAGAATTCTGTCAATGACGCAATCATCTGGAAGATTAACTCCCAATTGAATCAAGTGATTATTACACCCAGACATTTTGAGTATATGCTCACTGACAGAACTGTTCTCCTCCATCTTGCAGCTATAGAACTTATTGGAGACTTCATATCTCTCGATCCGGGCATTTGCTTGAAATATTAACTTCAACTCCTGGAACATCTCATATGCTCCATGACGTTCAAAACGTCGTTGAAGTCCCATTCTAAGCCGTAAAGCATGGCACATTGAACTATCGAGTAGTCATCAGCTTTGCTCTGCCAGACGTTCATAACATCTGGTGTTGCTCCAGCAGCAGGCCTGGCACCCAGCGGTGCTTCCAGGACGTAATTCTTCTATGCAGCAATGAGGATAATCCTCAAGTTACGGACCCAGTCCATGTAATTGCTACCATCATCTTTCAACTTTGTTTTCTCAAGGAACGCATTAAAGTTCAACGGAACAACATCACGGCCCATCTATCTACAATCAAACATAAACAAGCAAGATACTATCAGGTACTAAGTTCATGAAAAATTTTAAGTTCAATTAATCATATTACTAAAGAACTCCCACTTAGATAGACATCCCTCTAATCCTCTAAATGATAACGTGATCCAAATCAACTAAACCATGTCCGATCATCACGTGAGATGGAGTAGTTTCATTGGTGAACATGACTATGTTGATCATATCTACCATATGATTCACGCTCGACCTTTCGGTCTCTGTGTTCCGAGGCCATATCTGTATATGCTTGGCTCGTCAAGTATAACCTGAGTATTCCGCGTGTGCAATTGTTTTGCACCCGTTGTATTTGAACGTAGAGCCTATCACACCCGATCATCACGTGGTGTCTCAGCACGAAGAACTTTTGCAACGGTGCATACTCAGGGAGAACACTTCTTGATAATTAGTGAGAGATCATCTTAAAATGCTACCGTCAATCAAAGCAAGATAAGATATATAAAAGATAAACATCACATGCAATCAATATAAGTGATATGATATGGCCATCATCATCTTGTGCTTGTGATCTCCATCTTCGAAGCATCATCATGATCACCATCGTCACCGGCGCGACACCTTGATCATCATCGTAGCATCATTGTCGTCTTGCCAATCTTATGCTTCCATGACTATCACTACCGCTTAGTGATAAAGTAAAGCATTACAGCACAATTGCATTGCATACAATAAAGCGACAACCATATGGCTCCTGCCAGTTGCCGATAACTCAGTTACAAAACATGATCATCTCATACAATAAAAATTAGCATCATGTCTTGACCATGTCACATCACAACATACCCTGCAAAAACAAGTTAGACGTCCTCTACTTTGTTGTTGCAAGTTTTACGTGGCTGCTACGGACTTAGCAAGAACCGTTCTTACCTACGCATCAAAACCACAACGATAGTTTATCAAGTTGGTACTGTTTTAACCTTCGCAAGGACCGGGCGTAGCCACACTTGGTTCAACTAAAGTTGGAGAAACTGACACCCGCTAGCCACCTTTGTGCAAAGCACGTCGGGAGAACCGGTCTCGCGTAAGCGTACGCGTAATGTCGGTCCGGGACGCTTCGTCCAACAATACCGCCAAACCAAAGTATGACATGCTGGTAAGCAGTATGACTTATATCGCCCACAACTCACTTGTGTTCTACTCGTGCATATAACATCAACGCATAAAACCTAGGCTCGGATGCCACTGTTGGGGAACGTAGTAATTTCAAAATTTTCCTACGCACACACAAGATCATGGTGATGCATAACAACGAGAGGGGAGAGTGTGATCTACGTACCCTCGTAGACCGACAACGGAAGCGTTATGACAACGCGGTTGATGTAGTCGTACGTCTTCACGGCCCGACCGATCAAGCACCGAAACTACGGCACCTCCGAGTTCTAGCACACGTTCAGCTCGATGACGATCCCCGGACTCCGATCCAGCAAAGTGTCGAGAAAGAGTTCCGTCAGCACGACGGCGTGGTGACGATCTTGATGTTCTACTGTCGCAGGGCTTCGCCTAAGCACCACTACAATATTATCGAGGACTATGGTGGAAGGGGGCACCTCACACGGCTAAGAGAACGATCTTAGAGAACAACTTGTGTGTCTAGGGGTGCCCCCTGCCCCCGTATATAAAGGAGCCAAGGGGGGGTGCGGCCGGCCCTAGGAGGAGGCGCGCAGGAGGAGTCCTACTCCTACCGGGAGTAGGACTCCCCCCTTTCCCTAGTTGGATTAGGACTTGGGGAAGAAGGAAGAGAGGGAAGAAAGGAAAGGGGGGCGCCGCCCCCCCTCCTTGTCCAATTCGGACTGGGGGGAGGGGCGCGCGGCAGCCCCTAGGCCTCCTCTCCTCTTCCTCCACTAGGCCCATTAAGGCCCATTAGGTTACCGGGGGGTTCCGGTAACCTCCCGGTATTCCAGTAAAATGCCGATTTCACCCGGAACACTTCCGATGTCCAAACATAGGCTTCCAATATATCAATCTTTATGTCTCGACCATTTTCAGACTCCTCGTCATGTCCGTGATCACATCCGGGACTCCGAACTAACTTCGGTACATCAAAATATATAAACTCATAATGAAACTGTCATCATAACGTTAAGCGTGCGGACCCTACGGGTTCGAGAACAATGTAGACATGACCGAGACATGTCTCCGGTCAATAACCAATAGCGGAACCTGGATGCTCATATTGGCTCCCACATATTCTACGAAGATCTTTTATCGGTCAAACCGCATAACAACATACTTTGTTCCCTTTGTCATCGGTATGTTACTTGCCCGAGATTCGATCGTCGGTATCTCAATACCTAGTTCAATCTTGTTACCGGCAAGTCTCGTTACTCGTTTCATAATACATCATCTCACAACTAACTCATTAGTTGCAATGCTTGCAAGGCTTATGTGATGTGCATTACCGAGAGGGCCCAGAGATACCTCTCCGACAATCGGAGTGACAAATCCTAATCTCGAAATACACCAACCCAACATGTACCTTTGGAGACACCTGTAGAGCTCCTTTATAATCACCCAGTTACGTTGTGACGTTTGGTAGCACACAAAGTGTTCCTCCGGCAAATGGGAGTTGCATAATCTCATAGTCATAGGAACATGTATAAGTCATGAAGAAAGCAATAGCAACATACTAAACGATCAGGTGCTAAGCTAACGGAATGGGTCATGTCAATCACATCATTCTCCTAATAATGTGATCCCGTTAATCAAATGACAACACATGTCTATGGTTAGGAAACATAACCTTTGATTAACGAGCTAGTCAAGTAGAGGCATACTAGTGACGTTTAGTTTGTCTATGTATTCACACAAGTATTATGTTTCCGGATAATACAATTCTAGCATGAACAATAAACATTTATCATGATATAAGGAAATAAAATAATAACTTTATTATTGCCTCTAGGGCATATTTCCTTCACCATGATGATAAATCACGCGTCATAGAAGTGCTTTCGTCAAGGGTGACCGACACGTGGCATCCACCGTAACGGAACGGCGTTAAGCTATCTGGTCAGGTTTTGGATCTGATAACCCGTTAACAACCCCGACCAATGGGAAATTTCCACGTGTAAAATTCTTATTGGCTGGACGAAACACGTGTCAGCTCGTCAGTGGGTCAGATAGGCGCCTATGATATGTCGACACGTGCCACGGCCCACCACTGTCCCATTTAGCTTACAAAGCCGGCCCGTTTGACTTCGTCAAAAGTTAACGGGCTGGCCCATGAAAAGCCTGTTAACGGTCTCTTCGCAAATAGCCCATTTTACGGCCCGTTAACTCATGGCCCGTTAGGCCCTAAAGGAAATCGGCCCAACAACATCATGTGGGCCGTTGAATATAACACCATCCCATTTCACTTTCGGCCCATGTATGGCCCACGACGTCTTTCGGCCAATATGAGGCCTTCGTATCTTTCAGCCCTTTACAGGCCCACGGTGACTCTAGCCCATAATGAGCAGTAATTTTATTTATACCCATTAACGGCCCGTGATTTACATGGGCCGTTTCCAGCCCATGTTAGCTTTCAGCCTATTGACGGCCCATACGTTCTTGGGCTCCTTTTCGGCCCTCGATTACTTCCGGCCCGTTACTGGCCTGTTCCCCTAATGGGCCAAATTCGGCCATGGCAAGAGTCGGCCCGTTACTGGCCTGTTCCCCTAATGGGCCAAATTCGGCCCATGGCAAGAGTCGGCCCGTTACTGGCCTGTTACCCTAATGGGCCAAATTCGGCCCATGGTAAGAGTTGGCTCGTTTCTGGCCTGTTAACCCGTTGCGCCGTTTCCAGCCCGTCCTATATTCTGGCCCATTAACGACCCATTATGCCTGTGACATAATTAAGCCTTTACTATCCTAAGGCCTGTTAACGGCCTGTTACCGTGCTGGGCCGATACCAATTACGCCCGATTACAGCCCATGTAGACCCATTTATCCGACGGCCCGAGGCCCACCGATTACATGCCCATTTATCGACGGCCCGTAGGAGACCCATGGATCCTACGACCCGTATATGGCCCATGGTAGTTGCGGCCACTAGCAAACCAGGGAAAAAGAAGACTAGGAAATAAATAAGGCTGAAACTAACGCTAGGCTATTAAGGCGATTGCACAGATTACATCCACTCGGCAGCAAAGATCGCCACCAGTGTAAATATAGGGAACACCCTACACTATACAAAAATGGCTTGCTATTTTCTTCAGCCGGTGGCTGCACGTTAAGAATAAATTTTGTATCGCACCAAAACAAATTATAACTATATAACAAAAGGAAGGTTGGCATAAAACTTAACAGTCTAGCAGATAAATGCACCACCAGAAGTTCAGAAGCTCAGTTCATTTGACCCGACTATTACGTTTTCATGCTGTATTGTCCGATGGAGCACCATAACCCTTGCCTTCATTTCCCCTAGGCTCCTAAACAACATAGCAAATGTCTGATAGTCTGGTTTCAAAACCATGCATATCTTGACGACATTGAGCAATGTTTCTCCTTGTTTCACAAAGGGTCTCTGTTAGGGAATGGACTTGTGTCTGGAGCGCAGATACAACATTGCTTTGAGCTTGCATATCTTGATCATGAGGCAGTTTGGATGATATTGCCTTAACAACCAACCCAGTATTACGCAGGAACATGCTTTTGGCACTGTTAGTGAACATGTACTGACCCACTGTAGCAAGAACTGACATTGCGGTTATAGTTGCCTCACCACCTTTAGAAGGTGACGGTTCCACCATTTTTTCCATAGCTCGCTGAAAAGTTGAGGTTTTATATTAGTAGTACCAGAACAGAAGATATTAAGGAGGCAGCAAAACCAAACAAAATAGCTTTGGTCTATATACAGAACTTATTCCGGTGAACCCATGTAAAATATCAGTTGTATTTTATTGCAAACTACATAATAAAACCAGGTTCCAAACATATGACCATGTACCATCGCTAATGTATTGTCTATTTCTTCACATTATATTGAGGGCTAAGGATAAAGAGATGAAGTTTATAATACGGTAAGCATAGTATGACATCATTCATGTCGCAAACCAACTTAGAACAGACAAACAGGCAATTGTAACGTTGTGTGGGCAAGTCCAGCACGGAACTAGATTACGGGTCAAGATCAAAGGAACATCACTCCTCTCTTTTAAACCTTGTAAGGTGCAATGATACACTAAGACAATTGTGTATAAAATTGAAAAGAGTAATAGACATTGGCAGCAAACCATGCAGTTCAAGGCACAAGTCAGAGTAAGTAGTAGTTAAAAGGCATGAGGATTAAGGACTTACAATAGCGGCTTTGACTGGCGTAGTAATGCCCTTCTTCTTACTGGTGTGACAGTCCTTGAAGATTTCCACAACATTTGGTTCAGGTACTTTTTGGTCTTTGCGGGCTTTCCTCTGCATTTCGAACAAGTGAATATAGATCTGATAATATGGTACAGCGAAAAGAGTGAAATAACAGCTAATTACAAGAGCCTCGCAGTGTGCAATATAGCTACGAGATCCTGTCGTCTGCTGGAATTTCACTTTTGTACGGTTGGCCTTGTTCTTTGAACAGTTCACCTACAAGAAGATAGATTTATGTGGCACATGCGTAAATAGGACTTCAACATGTGATCTGATCACATATATATAATGTACCTGATACTTCGGATCAGACCAGTGTTTAACAAGGCCCCTCCAGTCTTCATCTGATATATTGTCCACTGGAGATGTTTGGGAAAGTTCACTGTTAGCCTTGCCTTCAAAGTGAGTTTTCCTCAAGTTATACCGATACTGTCGCAGAGCAGACTTGAAAACATGGGTGCAAGCTTGTCTGGTTGCATCATCTTGGCTATCCAACTTGAACCTCATCTGTTGAAAATTATGGGAGTCTCATTATCAGCAACCTAGAAAGTATGGGATAGAGCAAGACGATATTACTAGTTTCCATACATAACCATACTTACAGATAAATGGTCGAGGAAGGTGTTGAACTGGGTTTCGTCTTTGTCATTCCTGTACTGAATCCATGTTGGGAGGATACGTACATGACACCTAACGGCAACCGCTGCCTCTGATACTAACTTGGCTGACTCTGTAGCATCACGTGGCCTTTTTAAACCTGCCTCGAAACGGATCTCCATTCTTCCTCCTCTAGATTTAGTTAACCTATCGAGCATTATCCCTGATGTTTGTTTCCTCTTGCGCCTAGGTGCTAGTCCAACAACGAACATAGGAAGTGTTAGTGTACATCAAACTGTGAGACTACATATAAAGAAGCATGCAATTGTAACTTGACTCCAGCAACTACCTTCTTGCTGTTGAAGCTCACAAGGTTCATCTTATATTGCCAACTCGTCTTGTGTCAAGAGTGCTTGGGAAGTAGTGTCAGGTGGCAAGGGATCTTGGGAACGTGCTGCTAGCTCAGTTGACGCACGAGTAAGCCGTGTAGCTGGTAGTACTATGGTAGGTGTTGCAAGAAATAGGGTTGTCTCTGCTTGTTTGGTGGTAGCTATTTGTTTCTGTTTGGCTTTTTTTGCAACTCGTGTAGCATGGGATGCCATGTTTGTAGAATTTTCCGCTAGACTTTGACCTTCTATTGCACCATCAATACCAGCAGAATCTCCAGGATTCATGCGCTTCTAATTCCCTACCATTCTGTGTTTCTTCCTCTTTCTCTGTGCCATGTTAAGTCAAGCCGACAAGAAAAATGAATAACAATTTAGTTCTTCAGAACAAATTGATGCGTGATGCAGACGAACTAAACTTTGATGTTAGACAACCACATGATAGGAGGATGTAATATGTATGAAAAACAGGACGGAAGAGATAACCAAAAGTATGATGTGTAAACTAAGAAGAAGACATTTCACCAAATTAGAAGCAATGGAAGGTAGACACCATATGAAAGATGCTACAAATATCGCACTGCCAAGTTAACAGTGTCTCATCATAAATGGCGTTTAAACAAATGTGAAGTAGTACAAGAAATAAATCATATGCAAGATGCAAACAACATCACACTACCATGTTAGAGGTCTCTTGTCATTAGTGCCATTGCATATTCACATCATTGCATATGAACAGCTTATGATGTGTAAACTAAGGAGAAGGCATTTCAACAAATTAGAAGCAATGAAAGCTAGACACCATATGAAAGATGCAACGAATATCACTCTACCAAGTTAAAATTGTCTCGTCATAAGTGACATTTCAACAAATTAGTAGTACAAGCTAGAAAAGAATGTGAGATGTAACCTATATCACACTCCAAAGTCAAATGTGTCTTATGACAAGTGATTGTTGTAGGTTACACAACAGTAGTAATTTGATGTAAGAACATGGTGTGATAGACATATATTGTATGTTCTAGAAACAGGAACACGTGTCTTATTCAAGTATAATGTGTAAAGTAAGCAGATGGAATTCAACAAAATTAGAAGCAATACAAGCTAGACATCACACATAACATGCAACCACATATAATAGTGCCAAGTTAGAGGGAGCACCAATGATGCTGCACTAGGGGAGATGTGCTCATCATAAACACAGCTTTGTTGAGTGTCTATGCATGTGTTGTCTTGGCAATCATCTTAGGGGTGTGGAGGAGTAGAAACTGTAGAGGCCCTCCGTTCGGAAGGAGCACCTTTATCCGCTGCCTTGCTAACTTCCTTCCGCTTTATTGATTTTGAATTGTCAAGTAAAACCGACAAGAAAAAGCAATAAAATTCTCTCTTCAGAACACATTCATGCATGATACTGACAATCACTACTTTGATGTAAGGCAAACACATGATACCACGATGGAATATGTACAAAAAACAGGATGGCATGGCATGTTCACAACTGTTTGTGTAAACTAAGCAGAAACCATTCCGGCAAATAAGAAGCAATGCAAGCTAGACACCACATGAAATATGCAACCAATATGACTCTGCCAAGTTAAAAGTGTACCATCATAAATGGAATTTCAGCAAATTAGAAGCAGCGCATGCTATAAATCATATGAAAGATGCAACTAATATCGCACTGCATATACTAAAGGTGTCTCGTCATGTTGATTGATGCGGGATATAAAAAACAATAGTTTTATGTAAGGACATGCTTAATAGACAGATGTACTATGTACTAAATACATGAAGGCATGTCACATTAACATGTATAATGTATAAGCTAAGCAGACTAGCACATGCAGTTTAACCAGATTGGAAGAATTACAATCTAGACACCATATGCAACATGCAACCACATATCACGCTGCCAAGTTAGAGCAAGCACCTGTGATGCTAGTGTAGGGGTAATGTTGTAATCAACTACAGAGCTACGCTCACTATCTTCATCTAGCATTTCTGTTTCTTGAGAATCATGTCGGGAGGCTGACGCTGCATTCTTTAAATGAGGAGTAGTCCCCTTGCCTGCCTGCCTCATCATAAGTGATTGATGAGGGATACACAAGAACATTAGTTTGATGTAAGAACATGGTTAATACATAGATGTACTAGTATGTACCAAAAACAGAAAGGCATGTCATATTCAAAGGTATAATGTGTAAGCTAAGCAGATGCAATTTAACCAAATTCGAAGCAATACAAGCTAGACATCCAGCTGGAGTGGTGAGCATGATCATCTAGGACCTGAGAGCCTGGTGGGAGGCGGGCTGCTTCGCCACCATCGCAGCTTTTTAGTTGGCTTCCAGGTGATGCCTATCTTTGTTGGGCTTGTCACTGGCTCGGCCAGTGCCCTGACTAGCAATTTGTCTTCTGGTGCTCATGGGATGGTGGTTCATGTAAAAAAATATCTTTCCTTATCTTACCGACTTCGGCCTTTCGAATACAAGCTAGACACCATATGGAACATCTAGCCACATATGACAACGCGAAGTTAAAGCAAGCACCTGGGATGGTGGTTCATTGCGAGCAAGGTCATCAACTCCAGAGCTACGTTTACCGTCTCCATCTGCTAACACCGCACCCTTTATAGTGCTGTAACGTGTCTTGCCTACCCGCATACGAAGCTGGAGCGACTTCTCTCTTTTCTTTTTGGCTTCTCTCATGGCAGCAGAGTCTGAAATACCCTTGCATAAAAACATAATAGTGAGAGTAAGGGTGAAGTGTGTGCAGAACTAGTGCACTGTAAAAGTAGCAGATAACACGTGGCTGAAAAATAAATGATAGGAGACATATGATAGCTCTACAACATTGCATGGCGAACAAAATTAGATTCTACTGCGTATGATTTTGTAATATATGAGCACAGGAAATGCAGGCACTCCTCCAGCACACCACCACATGTGGTCATATCTAAGATAACAGTCGACTAAAAATAAATAGGTCAGTCGTTTTTTTAATGAACCATCCGATCTATAAGGAACTGGCAGGTAGCCTTCGTCTACCTCCTGCCAGTCACTGTTACCGATCTTTCTCGAACCGCCAGCGACCATCGGCCCAGACCCCTGCCTCTGCCGCCCCGCCCTCCGATCGACCTCACACCACCACCGTGCTTGGCAGCGCCCCCAGGCCATCCCTTTAATCCCGGCCGACCTCCAGATCGGGTGCCAGTAGCTCTAGGCCGCACACGCCCCTAAGATAAACACCAAGGCACTGCTTCCCCGGCGTAATAGGCGTACTAGCGCCTGTTACGCCGGGGAATGCTTCCGTTAATTGGGAATCAACTGGCCAGAAATTGAAATTCAGGGGGGCGACTGACCTCTAGCTAAGGTGAAATAGTATATGAGGAGAAACCTTGTGCATCGCGAGTTACTAGGAACATCTAGTATCAAGAAGAAGCGGTCAACTAGTGTCTTCTGTGGGATGAATACCATGCAAGCAGAGATGTAATTTTTGCACGAATAAGGGAAGAAGAGTACCTTTTTTGGTTGCCGATGTGGTCACCTCCACATGTCGCGCCGATCTTCTTCTTTTTACCGGGGAAACCGATGTTCTAGAGGGTGCAGGCTTGGACGAACCCATGGCCAAATTGTTGACTGTGTTGCGGTGGCCGTATGTCGGCGGAGGCGAAGCAGATCCGAGGCGGCGAAGGATGGCGTAGTAGGAACAACTCTGGTGCGGTGGAGGGTGGCGAAGTTGGAGCAGCAGCGGTGAGGCGCAGGACGGCGTGGTTGAACTGGCTCGGGTACGGACGGCTCGGCCTCGGCTTCAACTACTAGCCGTGGAGGGCGTTGCGATTGAGGTTGCGGTGGACGACGACGTCGGGGTATCGGCTCCGGCGTGATGGAGGAGGGCGGCGGTTGATGGGTGGGATGGGGTGGCGGACGGAGGACGCCGGGGTTTCGCGGCTGGTGGAGAGGTAGTTTTGGCGCCCATGGAGTACGAATGGGGAATCGGACGGTTGGGGGGAACCATGTTTCGGTCTAGGACGCGCTTGTTTTTGGCTTTTTTGAACAGAAGATGGGACGCGCTTGTTTGAAATTTGGGGAAAGTACAAACTTTGCCCCCCTCTTAAATTTCGGACCTACTGCGGGTCGGGGGTAGGATGGTAATCCCAGGTGTCCCAAATAGTGGGCGGGAGCAATTTCGGTCGCGCGCATGTGTGCTTAGGCGGCCATTGTGTATGAATGTTTTTCGAATGCGGTTGCGTGGCGTCTAGATGAAGCTACAAACCTACCCCGGTTTAGACCTTTGGACGTCGGACCGGTAGGTTTCACGGGTCGGAGTTATTAGAAAAGTAATTTCCTTGTACTACCAAACATTGGTCCCACGCGGTTTCGGGCGAGTAGAGGCTCTTTTGGTGCTTCGTTCGAAATTTTGAAACACAAGCATTCATGTTTAGAGTACTCTTGAACTATGAGGATTGACCTAAATAGACAACTTTATATTTGACCTTGTATGTTTGAAAACCTCATTAAATTATCCGCTTCTTTTTGAAATTTTGACACTTGAAAATCCTATAACTATGATTATTTTGGAATGGAGGAGCTAAATTTGAATCTATTTTGTACACGACTACATATGCTATTATGTACAAAATCAGAACAAAGATTGGTGCTCCCATAATTTAGGTATGGTTTACAAATGCCATGATATCAAATTCAAATAATTGAATGGACTTCATGTTGAATTCGATTTTTTTTAAACCACCTTAAGTTGAATTCAAATGTATGCTAGTTCATAGGTAGCTATTTATAATGTCCATTGTGTAACTTTCGTATGTATAATGTGCTTTACACACACAACATGAACTATACTCACGTTTATATTCGATTGCTAAAGTGATGCATTGTCTAGAGTTCAAAATGCTAACTATGTGGATCAATTGTGTCGAATAATAACATAGACATGCTCAAAATTTAATAGAATCTAGATGTCTGATGGATCAATGACCGCTCCTTACGCGAATTGCAAATATCATGATCCCATCCTAATATTTGGATACAATTTATATCTTTAATCAATGTGTAGAGCAGTCTTTTACGTGTAGTTTCACTCTCCATCAGTGGTCTCTCATACATGCTCACACACTCTCTCCCGAGGTGTCTTTCTCGCACACATGCTCTAGATATAACCTTCCCTCCCTCTCGTAACCATTTACAACTGTTTCCACTAACCTTTATCACAAGCACTCTTCCTCTCGCAAACATACACACGCACAATCCTCATCGACCCTTTCTATATTCATGGACCTGCCTATGTGTCTCATGTACGCACATTATCTTTACGCCTGTCTCTCACGCATTGTCTCACACCTCTCTTCCTAATCAACGAGTATGATTATAGCAGAGCATTCTGTAGGATGCCCCTTAAAGTTAGGTTGGATGAATAGTAATATCAAAGATAAAGGGGTTACCTTAGTCCGAGAACCTAGGGTTACAAATCCAAGCCGGCTTTGTCAGTGGACACAGAGTCCTTCACAATTCTGCTATCTTTGTCTTGTATGACTAGTCGTCCATGGGTCTTCCTAAATGCGTCACGGGCCGACCAATATGGCGCAGGACGGAACCGAACGAAGGGCCTCACCGCGACCCACCGGAACTCACACGGTGACACACCCTCTGCCCCCATGTCTCATTATCTTCTCACACCCACACATACCAACACAAACACCACACACAGAGAAAATTTCTCCTGGTGCCTCTATTCCCTCCCCCCTTGCATATACACACTCAAGGGAATGGAATATCTTGTCATGACGTCATATTCATCTCTCTCTCTCTAGACCACTCTCATTTCTCGTGCTATCTCTCCCACGCCCCCCATCGGCCCCTCTATCCAGGCCTCTCTCGAATATGTAATACACACACATACCTCTCTAGGCCCTGCCAAATGCATCAACTACACATTCACACATGTTACATCACGTACCCCATTGATCTAAAAAGCCCTCTCTTCACGTTTATTTCGCATACAAATTCCTTTTGAATAAAGTGTGGCCAAAAAATTATTTTAGAGTTTCTACATATATACAACATTACAAAGTTATATGGAGGAGTACGAACGCTAATTTGCATTGCATGGTGCCCACAATGATATTTATTCCCCACTGTGACTTTGTATATTTTTATACTATATACAAAGTTAGTCATAATAAAGAGAAACGAAGAGCATATCTCTCTCCATCGCATACCCCCCTATACGCCCCTTTCACGTATGCACACAAAACTATCTCCAGGTCCTCTAAAAGTAAGCCCCCAGAAAATTCACGCATGTTTCATCTTTCTCTCGCGATATATGCAATGACGATCATTGTATTTGAAGAGAAAGCACGATGCGTACATTGGACTTCAGAATCCACTCATTACGGTCACCATTTACGTTTAGTGGCTATTATACAGTCACGGGCTCACTGTACAACTCTGTATTTGCTCATGACATGACTAGTTGACCAGTTAAACGCTCCACGTGGCACCTCTAGTGTTGCATCACATTATCTCACTACCATCATGCCCACCTGTCGACTTGTATCTACTCTACATCTACACTCTTATAAAATACATAAAATACACTCTTATAAAAAAACAGAGTTGGTGATGATGGTGTGCCTGCCATCCTGCAATATAGGCCGTCCGATTTATATATAACGGATAGGAAAGAAACTATGGCAATTTTACAAAAAGGTACACACACACCTCTCCACATTTGCAAATAAGGCCTTCCCTCGTTCATCCTTTTCTCTCACAAGATAAACAAGTCATACAAATGCATCTTGATGTTACGTGCAACGCACGGGCATCTTGCTAGTAAGAATGAAAACAAACAATAAAAAATATATTTGGACGGTGGTTCGAAGTCATGACCGCGGGCACAGCGGACAAGGTGGCCTTGTATTGGTATGCTGAGCCGTCTGTTTTAACACACAGGAGCTGGTGTGGTGATTATACACACATGCACGCATGCACACGAACTGCATCCACGTAACACTCACACAAACACATGCACCCACGCACACACGCAACACTCACACGTACACACGCAACCACGCACACATGCAACACTCACACGCACGCACGCAACACTCACACGCACACACGCACGCATGCATGCACACAGTGGCGGAGACAGGGGGTGCCAGCCAGGGCCCTGCCCCCCCTAACATCTGTGATTTAGGCCTAATAGATGAATAGTAGCAGTGTTTTTTTTGCTAAAATGGATGTTTTTGATGGATTGGCCCACCCCGACAAGGTTGAACAATACTCGGCCCTCCTCATCCTATTTTTCTGGCTCCGCCACTACATGCACACACCAGTACACCACATGACCAACACACACTCTCACGCTCAAGTGCTCAACCTACACGTGCATGCGCACACATCAGGCCCCGACAGACACATACACAACCAGGTGATTCCCGCGCACGGGTTGGAGCCTTGTCGCGCCTGCGTAAATTTGTGTTTATCTGACCTTTTGCCTATGCGAACTGACAGGTGGGACCCACAAGGAACGTGGTCAATTTAACTAGTCAACATGGCGCCACGCAGACTATTTGGCCAGTCAACAGAGTGCAATCCGATGCTGAACTGTGAGCAAGTGACCGTATAATCACCGCAAAACGTATATAGTGACCGTAATCAGCTTATTCTGAAGTTCGGTGACCGTATTACGCTTTTCTCTCTGTAGGCCCTCCAAAACTACATCTCTACACGTTCTCGCATGTTACACCTAACAACTACAGTATGCAATACATCACTACTACTACACTCTAACACAATAATTCATATGTGTTTTTAGTTTTACTAGATATCATATTGTTACTTATAATTATTCAGTTTGCATACATTAAAATTGCCTTTGAAATGTATGGCCAGTATCATCTACCGCGCGGGAAAAATCCCGCCCTTTCCTGTTTAATCGGGTTTGTATCGATGGATCGTGCGAAACAACAAAACTATAGTACTGTACAGTACAAGTGACAGTTCACTGGGCCGTCGTGTCGTCTACTCCTCCGTTGTAAGAGTGGAGTGCTTGCTTTCATAAATCTTCTAGTCCCTTTCGCCGACATGTGGGACATCAAGCTACCGGGTCCACGTGCCATACCGGAATACAGTGCAGAGCAGCCGAGGTGAAGCACCCCAGTCATGGCGCCGGTGTAGTAATGAGCAATGAGGCGTCAAATCACAAAGTTGCACCTTTCCTGCAGTTAAGTTGGAGGGACGAAGCAACCATCATTTCACTCATTGCTGAATCCGCTTCTTCCTCATATTATTCAACTTAAACACGTGTTGCTTCTGTCATTGTTCTGCCTCATGTGGGACGCGGATCGGCTTGGTAAAGCACTGACATGTGGGACTACATGTTAGCAAACCGCCAGGACAACGTCCTCCGAAAATAAGAAGCCTAATCCTAGAGTTACAAAGGTCTACGTAGCTGCTACGTATACTTTCCATCTAATCTATATATGCCCCCCTGATTTTCAGGTGGGGTGGGCCTAATCCTCTCCTTTAATCCAATCAAATAGTCACACATCACATCAGTTTGTAACTTTACATAAACCATTACGTGGATGTAGCATTTCTCAAATAAGAAACCTCCCCCGCCATCCGCGCAGCAAAATCACCTCCTTTTTACTAATCTTGATTCTATAATTTTTTAGATCAATATAATTGAGATTTGTATAGATAGCACACAGGAGCAAAACCAAGTGGTACGGTTAAGGGCATCCACAATGTGTAGCCAAATGTGAAAATAGTTTTTGGCATCGTGAGAACCATTGTGGACAGTGTTGCCAAAGCCAAAAAGATGGAACCGAAGCTCCCTAATTGATTGACTGAAGGAATAGAAAAATGCAACGTCTCTCCTCTTTCTCCCATCCTTGGACGCATGTAGTACAGTATAGAGCACAGAGTCTACTCCCCTGTCCCTTCTATCACAAATCGCAAAGCAGTGAGGCGTCAAATCACAAAAGCACGGACGAAGCAACCATCATTTCACTCTTCGCTGACTCTGCTTCTCCATCGTCTTCTTCAAGCAACCATCTCACCGCACTAGTACTCCTAGTAGTACTCCCTCTGGTCCTTTTTTGTCTGCGTCTAAGAAATTTCGTTTTCCATGCAATGCTCTGTGCATTGGCATTTTTTCGCTGCTCTTTCCAACTGGGCCCTCCATCCCTTTCCACTGCATGCTTGCCTGCAGTAATCCCATCTCTCTTTCCCATGTGCTTCGCATCTTCCCAAGGCAGAGAGAGCTGCTTGCATGCAGAAACAGGAGAGAGAGCGAGAGGCACATGCGTGTAGAGAGATGGACATGGGAGAGAGAGAGACAACATGCGTGCATGCGGAAGTGAAACGTTTGGTTTGCATGGCACTACATTAATCAAGCGATGAGGAGTGAGATGGTTAGCTCTTTGGTCTTTGGAGAAAAAAATATGCATTAATTGACATGTGAAACGAGGATTTGTATCGATTAAATCCCGCGAAGGAAAACCCCGCCTTTCTTTTTTAACACTAGTACTCCTAGTACGTACGTACTTATCCTGTTTGGGTCTAGGCCTTGCATTGCCAAACTTCGCCACACATTTTTGCCAAGCTTGCCTAAAGTTTTCAAAATGAGAAGGAGGTACACTTGCGCACGGCTGTCGCGGTTGCACCGCACCCTCACACAGTCGCTCCTGCACGCCGCGGTCGCACCGCACCCTCACACAGTCGCTCCTGCACGCCGCAAACCCAACCAAGGGAACGCACCCTCACTGACACGTGTTGTCGCATGTGAACAAACCAAACTCAGCCATCCTATCGCTGACACATAATTTTCGTTCATAGAGTATGTTTATTCAACCGCATGTTGGGGAGTATCAGTATGGCCTGTGCGGTGGTCTGTTGGGGAAGAAGAAGAGGTGAGGAAGAAGGAAAGAAGGGTTAGGAGACGTAGGATATTCATCCAACCGCCTGAAATGGTAGACTGACCCAATTCAGGCAACTTGCATAACAAATATATGTTTTTACACAGCAAAAGATCCATAAAAACAACAACATAAAGAAAAACTATCAGTACTCGCGGAAAGAGACGGCCTCGTCGTCTTTGGCTGCCGGCGCGAACCAGCTGTCGCTACCGACGTGTGTCTCCGCACCGTGGTTGTCCTCGGCCTCCAGCTACTCGTTCAAGCGGAGCGTGCGGGTGCTCTGCGAGGACAAGAGCACAACCCGGTTCAAGTTGAGGACGTCCAGTTCCGCCTGCAAGAGGGCCTTGATGGCAGCGGCATCCGCGCGCTCCACGTCGAGTCAAGCCTCCGCCGCCCGGTTCAAGTCCAGGACGTCCGGTTCCGCCTGCAGGAGGGCGTCGATCAGAGCGGCATCCGCGCGCTCTGCGTCGAGTCGAGCCTCTGCCGCCCGGTTCAAGTCCAGGACATCCGGTTCCTCCTACAGGAGGGCCTCGATGGCAGCGGCATCCGCGTGCTCCGCCTCAAGTTGAGCCTCCGCCGCCCGGTTCACATCCACGACATTCGGTTCTGCCTGCAGGAGAGCCTCGATGGCAGTGGCATGCGCGTGCTCTGTGTCGAGTTGAGCCTCTGCCTCCCGGTCCTCCTCCATGTTGAACCGCTGGTCCGCCTGCACCATGGGGGACTCGGACGCCGGCAAGAAGTCGACGTCCATCGTCTCATACCCATTGGGGGCCTTCTGCGCCGCGACCTCCGCCATGAACATTGGATCGGCTTCCTCCTCCTCGTAGCTTGGCTCCAAAGAACTCGGGGATTGGCCCGCCGCAAAGTGAGCTTGGGAACGGCGGTCTGTGGTGCCGACCGCCGCCACGATTTCTGCGCGGCGCTCCGGCATCAGCATCTTGTAGTAAGTGATCTTGTGGCGCACCATGGCTTTCCGGTGAATTAGGGGACGCTTGATGCGGGCTAGGGGATCGAAAGGTGGGGGAATGGGCTGGAGATTTGTTGTAGTTTTAGGGCAGTGGCTGGCGTAGGCCGAGCAACGAAGGTTCTGGTGTGAATAGTGGTTTTGGTGACGACCGGTCAATCGGTTTTGACTATACATCGCTCTTGTCGTGTTCGCGTTGCAGCCCGGCACGCTGGACCCTCCACGTCGCTCGCCGAATGGAACGCGCTTCGTCTTGCGTTTTTGCTCGCTTGTGGGACCGCAGTTGAGAGAAAACCGACGCCCCTCCCCCTCCCCCGCCTGCGTCATTTATTATACCACCACTCCCTCCGTTTTATGCGGAGTAAATAAAAACAGAGGGAGTATACTACGGATGAGGATCCCTGACGTGGCCGAACCCATTGAGTAACTGACATGTGGGGCCTAGAAAGCATGGGATCCGCCAGTAAGTGACCAAAAGGGAGGGTAAGGTAGGGATACCTACGTCAGAGGATCCACTTCCACTATACTACTTTGACCAAATGCTAGAGTACTAATATATAACATGCAACTTACACAAATGTTAGAGTAATAATATATGACATGTTACACAAAGCATACAGGTCTAATGCGTTTTTCAAGGCTAACTTTGACCAAATGTTAGAGTAATAATATATGACATGCAACTTACACAAAGCATACGGTCAAATTCGTATGTGAAAGGAGTTTCCAATGATATAATTTTCACATTATACATCTCATGTACGATTAATATTGTCAATAGTCAAATTGGAAACCATCTCGAGTACAAATCTAGGAGTACGTACGAATCTAACAATATTGATTGGGCATTGTTGAATGTTGATACCTTTTTGATCAAAGTAGAGATACTTTGACTACACATAAAACTTATATGTAAACTAGAAAGGATAGGAGGGAGTATATTGTACGTTCAAAAATGAAACAAACATTGAATACCCTTTATATATGATTTGCAGATGCTATGATCACCGGTTCAAAATTTTGAATCCGCCTTAGGTATCACGTGCCCCCACTCATTCGCTCTCGATTTCATCTCGGGGTCCGAAGATCTATTGAAAGAGGACTAGGGTGGGTACATGCGAATGATACTCGGCGGAATGTTCAAATGAGGCATGCGGGAGGATGGACTCGACTGGAGGGCGACATGATCAATGGATAAGAGGGTTGGAGAGGAATGAGAAATAAGTAAACTCCACATGATTATACTTGAACGGCTCAAATAAACAATAAGTTGTCTCGCTTGGTCTACATAGTGAAAGGCCTAATGCACAACGCGGAGCACTGACGCTCGAATATGGCTGGGAAAATAGGGAAACCGACATGTGGGGCACACCCCTCGGGACGACGTAGCGTAGACTAGTCCAATGGAGGAGCTGGCCCATGACCTCCTCGCCACTGACAACCGTTTATGTGGGTCGTTGGGGCCAACAACGGGGCGCAGCTCCAGCACCGCCTCTAGACACGGCGACCGCGGTGAGCGACACGCTCATATCGTAGCTAGACACAGTCGGTTTCAGTGTGTCGAGGGTGGCGTTAGTGCTGTGGCACGACCAACGGTATGTTTGGTTTGTGCCCAAGGTTGCCCCATCAAAGCATTGGGTAGCCAAAATTATGGTTGAGGTATTGGTTGCCCATGATTTGGCCGACATTGGCAAGAAAAATGAACTAGAGTTGGCTAGAGTTCATTGGCATGCCAAAGAAATGGCAACCATCCAAACAAAGACCAATCTTTGGGTCATGACCAAAATTTTGGTTGAGGTATTGGTTGCCCATGATTTGGCCAACATTGGCAAGAAAAATGAACTAGAGTTGGCTAGAGTTCATTGGCATGCCAAAAAATGGCAACCATCCAAACAAAGACCAATCTTTGGGTCATGACCAAAATTTTGTTAAGGTGCACTTTGGCCACAATCCAAACACACCCCAACACCCGGCTCGTCAAGGATGCACGGGGCGCCGCGACGCATCCGCGGAGTGGTGTAGCGCGGCCAACTGCATCCTCTGGACCTGAGACCATGCCGGGTCGTCTTGCTTTTTCAATGACATGCGGGGATTGCATGTGAGAAAAGGGAATATCCAACGTTGCCACGACTGCAGCTGACTACCCTGGCACACCAAAACCCTCGTCCCTCGCGCCGTCGCGCGGTGCGTTCCCAGCCGGCGCCAGCTGCTCGCATTCATGCCGTCCGTTCGTATGTCGTTGTTAAGAGGCTCGGTGCCCGAGGAACCAACTCCGACTACTTAATGATGCACCTGGACGCTTGGCCTCACCGGAATGTGCTACTTAAAGCGGCAACGCCCAGCTAAGCTCCACACCATAACGCATCGTCCTCCTACCTGGCACCGCATCCTCCATGACCGCAAGTGCGAACGCTCTACGGGAGAGCTTGTCTTCGGGGATGAAGCTCAAGGTCGCCGCCCTCGCTCAAGTCGCCTCTCGCGACGCAATAGCGGCGTAGCCGGACGCGGACGCGACCACACAAGCGGTGGCCACGCTAGCGGCCGACGACGGGAGCACCGTCAGCCACGCGTCCTACTTGCCGCTGTCCAACGTCCGGCACCGCCGAGGTCGGGGACTCCTCCGAGGATGAGTAGGGCATGGGAGGTGGCAGGGCATGGTGTGCCAACTGGCCGGTCCGTATCTCGTGTTCTACTCTTCCTCGCCGGAGACCGCACCTTCACTTCACGGGTCTTGAACCCCACCCCTGTACATAGAGATTGCAGATGGACGACGTTGGTCGCTGCCGCAGAATAGGTTTAGGGTCGGGTTTCTTTTATTTTTCTGTCCTATAAAAGTTCGAAATGTAATGAAAATCTGTCGTGTTTGCATTAATCTCGGCCGGTGTATATGAACTTTCACAATAATATACATATTGTAGGAGTACTAGCAAGATGCCGGTGCATTGCACGGAAGATCAAGATCTTGTGGGAGAAAAGGATGAACGAGGGAAAGCCTTATCTGCAAATGTGGAGAGGAGTGCGGGTAAATTGTCATAGTTTCCTTCCTATCCGTTAGATATAGATCGGACGGCCTATATTGCAGGATGACAGGCACACCATCATCACCAACTCTGCTTTTTACTGAACCGAGACAAATCTAACATGCGAAGTAAAATAAACACATAGGGTCTATACATACACAAATTATCTTAGGCACTCCAATAGCACGTCTACTACACATTCACGCATTTCACATCTTTCTACATCTACGGGAACCTATGAAAGGGTGAACGTAAATTGCCTCTCTCTCTCCTCCCTGATTTTCATGGTGGTGGGCCCCTCCCTCCCCCCAATCTAAAATCAACAGATCACACATTTCGCATTAAGTTAATTATGTAACTAGGATTACGTAGGTGTAGCATTACTCGTCCTAAAAACCCAACTAAGCTAACCTCCCAGCATATCGCGCAGGAAAAGACCCTGCTGCGCCGTTTTAGTCGGGATTACCGGATTACTAGTAGTAGTATCGATGGATCGCATGAAGCAACACTTTTTTTGAGGGGGCGAAGCACCTAGTTTAAAAGGAAAAAAGGAGGTACACTCACAGCACTCCTGTCGCGGTCGCATTGCACCCCACACACGTTCGGTCCTGCACAAGGCGCACGCAAACGGAACGCGCTTCGACATGCCTCTTCACTGACATGTGGGACTGCACTTGGAGAAACCGACCATGCGCCAAACTCCCCCCGCCCACCGCGCGAAAATCCTCCCCCCCCCACACCCAAAAATTCCCCCGAAATCCAATTCAACGGCCCTTCGGCCAACTAGACAATAATATTCCCCAAATCCCCCTCCCCCCTGTCGCCCTCCACTCCATTTGCTTCGCCAAAGCCGCCCTCCCCGCCGCGCCGATACGTAGGCGCCACGGTTCAGCGATCCTCTCGCTCCCACAGTACGCTCTCGTAGACTGCCGTCCTCTAGCCGCGCCGCCACCTCTGGCTATGTTCTTGTGGAGGCACACGACGTTCAGCGCCGCCACCGCTGGCGACGTTCGTGTGGAGACGCACGGCGGTCAGCTTCTCCCATGGCACGCGCATTCTAGACTGAGGCCCCGTTCATGTCGGTGTAGCACTGAATGTTAGCTGATAGACGTTGTTAATCTCACTGTTTGTCGAAGTAGTTTACTGTCAATATGCTCTGCTTAAGAAGCTTCCTTGCCCTGTTCTGCACTCAATCTGCTTAGCTGAGATGGCATGCCAAGGCCGATTAGTTGCTAAAATATCCTACCATACATTTATTATGACGTAGATTGCCATGGTCTAGTAGCTAATCTGTTAGGTGAAATAGCTCTACACCGTTTTATACTCGATCTTTGTTGTTGCGATGGCCTTCGAAAGTTCGATGGCTGTGTGCTCTGTCAGTTTTTTAATATATTGAGTACATAAGATGATCATCTTGTCTATTTTATAACCATAGGTTAAGAAGATGCGGGAGGATGGGCAGGCAGTTGATGATGCCCTTTACTCACTAGCAATGGGTCCTAATACTCGGGTAAGACATTATGAATCTTGCGTTGTTGGAGATGTGCGCTACAACACCCTTGCACGAGACGAAGGCAGGAAGACACAAAACAGTGCCATCATGAGCACGGATACTGATGACAAAGAGACAACTGAAATGTATGCTAACATAGCAGACATTGTTCAGTTGTAGTATATCTCCAGTTTTGAGGATCATCGGTGTGTGGTTCTGTTGTGTTGTCGTTGGTATAACCCGTTTTCCAGGATCGCAAAACCCAGAGCTGATGATTATTTCAAATCCATCAATGTCAAGGCGGTGTACCAGACCAACGAGCCTTTTATTTTGGCAAATCAAGCAACACGGATATTTTTCTTAGAAGACACATTTGCACGTAGCGATGACTGGAGAGTATTGCAAAGGTTTGACCAGAGGAGTTCGTTTAATGAAGTTGCACAACAAGATGATGCCTACACTGCTCCTGATGTACAAGATAACACAGATGTTCCTAATATCTTTGAGAACCATCACGTCAATGACGCCGGCGAAAAGACTGCCTGTCGTGTTGTGGACATACAAGAGTTGATCAAGAAGAGGCCAATGTTCGAGGACGTTGAGGACGAAGAAGAAGATGACACCATGGGGAATTACTATTTAGACTGATACACATGGCGAAGATGTTGACGCTGCTGCTGCGGATGATGATTACATTGCTTTTGTCGTATTTGCCTGTCAGAAGACGTTTTTTTATCTACTATGTGAAATTGTGTTTGCTATGACAACAGAAACCTGATGAACATGTTGTTTAGTATTTTGCTCTGAGAACATCACTTGTTATGTATGCTGATTTGTGTTTGGTGATTGTATGACAACTAAAACATGATGACATTGTTGTTTAGTTGTACTCATATTTGGCTGTGAAACTTGAATTTGATGACATAGTTTGCTGTTGGACTGCAATTTGCTCGACGTCTTCGAATGAGAACAAAGCTGACCCGACAGGGCCTCTGCTATTTATTTATTTATATGAGCAAAAGGGGGATACCCCCTGATTTCCGTTAATAGAAATCATTAGATGTTCACAACACTACACCCAGCCTGCTACACATATTTCATTCATTACTAGTTTCAGCAAAGTGCTCATGTCATAGCCACTGAATACATCACGAGTGCTACATACACTGCAAATAAAGAGACAATCATCCTATAGAGCACACCGATTTTGCCCATTATCTTCACAAGCTCTTTCATCTCCTCATTGCTGTCAAGGCCGTTCAGCAGCTGTTGCTTGGCCATGATCAGAGGAACTGCATCTTTAACCTTCTGCTCTGCATCTTCATCTTCTGTCGTTCCTTCAGTTACTTGTCCAACACCCCAACCTGCTGGTATTGGGATTCCTCGGCTAACCAAATAATCAACGTAGTTGCATTCCCCCACATTAGCAACTTCCCAAAAATACAAATCACATGAATCTTCCCTTTTCTGCACGAATCAAATTGGAAGATCATCAATCAAACTATTAAAAAATAGCAACTGAAAGCAGCAGAACAACACTTAAACATATTATTACCCCATGATTCGGGCATTTGTAGAAGACTCGGCCAGGGTTGCGGATTGTGGTTGAGACGCGACGGATGACTCTGCGTGATTTGCAGCAGTGGCACCACACCAACAACAGCGGGTTGCGATGAGCAATCGGCTGCGGTGCGCGTGCCGGCAGGGGTGTGACGAGACCCACATGCGATGGTACGGGTGGCGACTTGGCGCATATCTGGTTGTTGCCTGCTGAAGAGCAGGTGGACGAGCAGCCAGCGGACATGGTTGCTGTGGCCAGAGCTTTTGATGCTAGGGAGAGTAAGTAGAGAAGAGGAGAAGCGAACGTTAGATATGTTAGTTTCATTACTTGCAAAGTAGCATAGCACCATATATAGTCATAGTCTAGGTTTGGATTCGAACCAGCTACAGGAGCACGTCTTTCTTTTTTCTAAAACTAGACAACGTCTCTTTACTGGTACACTAGCTTGTTCTGTACGCCTTCACAAGTCTTTGATTTTCTTTCTATATATAAAAAAGTATGCTACTTGGTGTCCGCTTACTCAACAAACGATTGTGCCAACCTTGACCGTTGGATTGACATTCAACGTCTGTCGCGTTTCTTCAGTCTCTTCTTCCTCGAGCCGCCAAAGCCAAACCAGCGCAGACGGGACCGCCTGCTCCCGCCTCCCATGGCTGGCTGTGATCTTCCCCGGCTCCTGTTTGTTCCCGTCCGAGGCCTCACCATCGTCATCCACCTTGGTTCGCTCGCCACGGCGCCGCCCTCTGGTGTTGTCAACATGGTCAACAACCAAGAGGAATAAGGAGATGACTGTACATGGTGAGGATGACAGTAGGGACCCAGCAGTGCGCGCAGTAATTTTGCTTTTTCGGGACGGAGAAGGGTATCAACTGGGTTGTGCGGGACCCATGGCCCGTCTGGCCCAGGCTTTTATTTCATATGTTTAGCACATGACCAGACCAGTTGTTTTTTTCCTTTCTGAAATGGCTAGCCAGCTATTTTGTTTTTTGCAGAATAACCAACATAGGCCTACTTGCTTTTCTACGCCCTGCTGGGAAGGAAATCTTTCAAGACGAGGAGGGATGCATTTTGCCCAGAAAATGGGCTATAAGTAATAATAAATGGGCTGTAAAATGAAAAAATACAGCAAACAGACAATTAGTTCCAAAATATTGTTTTCTTTTGGATTTTGATATTTTAAATTTCATTGTTTTTGTGCGGGTAAAATTTCATTGAATTTAAATTAAGGTATATTTAGATATAAAATTAATTTGAATCTGGCTATAAATTTCGGGTTGTATGCTATTTGGGACAGATTTGGAGGCTGACTTGTGGGTCTACTAGGTTGACGTGTACTTTGGCTTTGTCAACTTAGTCCACAAACGATTCTAGCAGCAGTGACCGTTGGATGTTAATCCAACGACCGTGCTGCTTCTTAAATATCTGATCTTCTTGCTCCAGCCGCCCAAACCAGCTCCGGTGGTACTGCCTGCTCCCGCCTCCCATGGCCGGCTGTGCTGCCGCACAAGTCGCACCGCCCCACCCTACTTCATTGCTAGCAAGGCCATTCCTCTACTCACCCACACCTCCTGTTATTTTCCGGCGACGGCAGCCGGACTAGTAAACCCTCGTACTCCCCACCGCGTGGGCAACCATTGCTGAGTCTTCCCCGGCTCTGTGTCGTTCCCTTCCTAGGCCTCGCCGTCGTCCACCGCCATGGTGCTCTCGGCGCGGCCTGGTCAACGTGGTCAACGAACGACATCCATCGGCCGTGGACTGTACGCGCAAAATAATGATTCCTCCACCTGACAGCTGGGACCCACCGGAAGGGCCTCTGTATTTCGCGAAAAAAATATTCCCCCACTGACATGTCGGACCCACCAACTATATCTTCGCACGCAAGGAAGTGTCTCCTTATTACGCACAAAAAAAATGAATACCCCCTGCTAGCTGGGACCTACCATTGTGTGAGGCTGACTTGTGGGCCTACTAAGTTGACGGGGATGGAGGGCTTTGTCAACTTAGTCAATATGAACGATTCTAGCTCCAGTGACCGTACAATGTCCATCCAACGGCCGTAGTGCTTCTTCAACCTCTGGTCTTCTTGCTCCAGCCACCCAAAGCAGCGCCGGTCGTGCCGCATGCTCCTGCCTCCCGTGGCAGGCTGTGCTACCGCGGAGGCCTCACCACCCCCTACTATTCCCACCGCTGGAAAGGCCCTGCAGCGACGGCAGCCTCACACCGCAGCGGAACCAGCGAACCCTCGTACTCCTGTCTGCGCGGGCTTCCACTGCCACGTCTTCCCCAGCTCCGCGTCGTCCCATTCCTAGGCCTCGCTGTCGTCCACCGCCGTGGTGCTCTCCGCGCGGCGTGGTCAACGAGGTCAAGGAACGACTTCCATCGAAAGAGTACTGTACGTGGAGAGGCTGACAGCTGGGTGCACGGCCACATCCCAGTTTTTTTGTGATTTGCCAAGTAAGTCGCTTTGTCAAGCCTGTTGGGCTGCAAATCTTTCAAGACGAGGAGAGCTTTCATTTGGCTGGCCGAGAAAATGGCCCATCAGTAATGAGAAATGGGTTGTACATTCTTAAAACAGATCAAACCGGCAATTAGTTTCAAATATCTTTTTTTTCATTTCAATATTTTAAATTACATTAATTTTTATGCATGGAGAATTTGTTGGATTTTATATTGATATACATTTATTTTTAAAATCAGTTTGAATGTGAGTCGAAATTTCGGGATTAAAAACAGTTCGGATCACACCGAAATATGCAAAAATTCGTATAATTTTTTAACCGTGGCCACAATATGGGCTGTAATGCTAACTAAAAGAATATGGGCTCCAAAAAAAACCTTAAGAATTAGCAAATGAGCTGTAAATTATTAGAAATAATGGCAGATGGGTTGTATGCTGTTTTCCACAGATTTGAGGCTTTCCTAAAAAAATGTTGACGCACAAGCAGTGACTGTTGGATGTCCATCGAACGGCCGTCGTGCTTCTTCAATCTCTGCTCTTCCTGCTGTAGCCGCTCAAACAAGCGCCGGACTGCCTGCTCCCTCCTTCCCACGGCCGGCTGTGCTGCCGCGCAGGCCTCACCGTCCCACCGTACTCCCATCGCTGGCCTAGCCATCCCTTTACTCACCCACACCTGCTGTTATTCTCCGGCGACGGCAAACGAACCAGTAAGCCCTCATACAGTCGTACTCCCCTCCGCATGGGAAACAACTGCCGAGTCTTCCCTGCCTCCGTGTCGTTCCCTTCCTAGACCTCGTCATCGTCCACCGCCCTGGTACTCTCGGCGCGGCCTGGTCAACGTGGTCAACGACCGACATGCATCTGAAGTGGACTGTACGTGGAGAGGCCGACAGCTGGGTCCACGGCCGCATGCAAGGAAATGCCTCCTTATTACATGCAAAATAATGATTCCTCCACCTGACATCAGGGACCTACCAACAGGGCCTCTGTATTTTGCGAAAAAAACGTTACCACCGCTGACAGCTCGGACCCACCAGCTATATCTTCGCACGCAAGGAAGTGCCTCCTTATTACGCACAAAAAAATGAATACTCCCCCTGTTAGCTAGGACCCAGTATAGTGGCAGGCTGACTTGTGGGCCTACTAAGTTGACGGGGACGGAGGGCTTTGTCAACTTAGTCAATATGCACGATTCTAGCTCTAGTGACTGTACGATGTCCATCCAACGGCCGTAGTGCTTCTTCAACCTCTAGTTTTCTTGCTCCAGCCGCCCAAACTAGCGCCGGTCGTGCCTCGTGCTCCTGCCTCCGTGGCCGGCTACGATGCGGCGGAGGCCTCACCGCCCCCTACTACTCCCACCACTGGCCAGGCCATCCCTCTACTCACCCACACCCCCTGTTATTCTACGGCGACGGCAGCCTCACACCGCAGCGAACTAGTGAACCCTCATACTCCTCTATGTGTGGGCAGCCACTATCGCGTCTTCCCCGGCTCCGCGTCATCCCCTTCCTAGGCCTCGCTGTCGTCCATCGCCCTGGTGCTCTCGGCACGGCATGGTCAATGTGGTCAAGGAACGGCTTCCATCGGACGTGGACTGTACGTGGAGAGGCTGACAGCTGGGTCCACGGCCGCAGCAAGGAAGTGCCTCCTTGTTACATGCAAATAATTATTCCTCCACCTGACAGCGGGGACCCACCGGACGGGCCACCGTATTTCGCAAAAAAAACATTTGCCCCTGACTGCTGGGACCCACCAGCTACATCTTTGCACGCAAGGAAGTGCATCCGGGCAAAAAAAATGATTCGCCCCTCTGACTGCTGGGACCCACCAGCTACATCTTCGCAGGCAAGGAAGTGCCTGACAGTCGGGACCCACCTGGTCGAAGCGTACGTAGCGTTGTCATTCTGGTCGCGAACGTGTACGTACATATATACTGGTGGATGTAGAGGCGCGCACGTGTCGTAGTAGAGGCACGTACATCTCGTAGTAGAGGCGCGCACGTAGCATGTACACGTACGTACAGCGGCCAGGGTGCAAGACAGAAAATACGGGCACGTATGTGTACATACGGGCGGGGTCTCAAACGCCTACTCACGCATATGTACGGCCAGGGCTCGTGTACATGGCTAGGTCAGAACGGAGAAACAACATCGTCATCGTATTCATGAGGAGGCAACGGAATGTGTCATGTTCATGGGGAGGCAACGGAATGCGTCGTGTTCATCGGGAGGCAACGGAATGCATCGTGTTCATCGGGAGGCAACGGAACGCGTGGGAGCCAACCGGCTGGGTCGGAACGGAATGCATGGTCGTGTTCATCGAGAGGGCTTGGACGGAACAGGCGATGGAAACGAGGCCTGGTGTACCGCACAACGGAGGAAACGGACCTCCTACGTTCAGAACAGGGTCCTGTTGATCGGGAGGGGTCCGGCATACCGCAAAACGGAGGAAACGGACCTCCTACGGTCGAAACGGGGGTCCTATTGATCAGGAGGGGTGTGGCGTATCGCAAAATGGACAAAACGGACCTCCTACGGTCGAAACGGGGGTCCTGTTGATCGGGAGGGGTGTGGCGTACCGCAAAACGGACGAAACGGACTTGTGTTGGAGCGCTACGGTCGAAACGGGGGTCCTGTTCATTGGGAGGGGTGTGGCGTACCGCAAAACGGGACTCCATGGGATACTGTTCATCTCCATCGTTGACCTCCTCCAGCCTCCACGGGCTACCGTCGACTTTCTCCAGCCTCCACGGGCTCCTGTTCATCTAGCCTCCACCGCGCGCTACTCCACCGGCTACTATTCAACCACCCCTCCACGGGCACCCCTCCACCGTCTACTGTTCATCCAGCCCTCCACACCGCCGGGTCCTGTTCAACCACCCTTACACGGGCACCCCTCCACCATCTACTGTTCATCCAGCCCTCCACCACACCACGCGGTCTTGTTCATCCAGAGGCAATGCCATCGCTCACTGTTCATCCAAACCCCCCACAACGCTCACTATTCATCCCAGAGGCAGCATCGATCGGCTTGAGTTAGCAGCAGTAGCGAAGGAATCGCTCGATCAGGTTCAGTTAACAGCCATCGATCGATCGCTCGGGTTCAGTAACGTGTAGCATGTAGTGCAATCGCTCGGGTTCAGTTAGAGCCCAAAGCCTCGCTTGGGTTCAGTTAGAGCCAACGCCTCGCACACACGTGCGTACGTGTACGAGATAAACGCGCATCGCTCGGCCCCCGACCTCCCACCGTAACCGGGAACTCCCCAAAATTTTCCTCCCCCTCGCTTCTACCACGGTTTTTCTGTCATGGACGGCCCAAAGAATGTCATGCAGTTGCGTCTTAGGCCTGCCCAAGACGAAAAGCCCATTTTTTGTCATGATTTTTTGTCATAAAAGTAGGAGCCCACCACATCTATGATGATATCGGGTTTTGTCACAATTATCATCATAGAAGAGTCATATGTATGACAGAAAAAAAAATTCGTTCGGCCCAAAATGTCATGGATGTGTCTTTTTTTTGTAGTGTACTACAATAGTGTATTCCATGGCCGCCTCCTCATGGCAAGTAGTTACTACTTGAGCTACGGAGGATGCTCTTTGACCGATAGCTACATAAACACATATTACACCTTGCCCTTTTTGATTGAGAATTGTATCTGTGGCTACTGCTGTTTTGCCAGTCTGTCTGTCCCCAATAATTAACTCTCGCTGACCACACCCTATAGGGATCATCGAATCGATAGCAATAATCCATGTTTGAAGAGGTTCGTATACGGAACGCCTGGAAATTATACTTGGAGCAGGAGATTCAATTAAGCGAGATTCGGAAGCTATAATTTCGCCTTTACCATCAATTGGTTTAGCCAGAGCATTTACAACACGACCCAAGTAAGCCTCATTCACGGGTATCTAAGCAATTCTTCCTGTTGCTTTTACAAAACTTCCCTCTTGTATCATCAACCCATCGCCCATTAATACAATCCCAACATTTTTGGATTCCAAATTCAGAGAAATACCCCTAGTACCTTCTGCAAATTTGACTAATTCACGTGACATTATTTCACCAAGACCTATAATACGAGAAATCCCATCCCCCACTTGAATTACGCGACCTATATTCTCAATCCCTACTTTCCTATTATATTGTTCAATATGTTCCCGGAGGATTTTATGAATTTCGTCGACTCGAAGGGTTGCCATTAGTGTTTCTTGACTCTTTTTTTCGGAAGCAAGGGGAAAACTAATGCCTAAATTCTAAACGAAAGTAGAAGTTCAAGGCCTAATTAATTTAATTATCTCTTCCATTCCAGGGACCCGAGAATTCCAATATTAGCACGAATCATACGGAAATGTAATTTGGTATTCAAACAACTATTCAGAGTTCCTAGAGCTCCTTGTACGGCCTGTTGGAAAACCCGATGTCGGACCTGATTCATTGCCCTTTGTTTTTCAAAATAAAGGGTTTTGTTTTAAGACTTTTCCAATTGTTCCAAACTAATAGAAATACCATTAATCAAATTTGCTTTTTTTCGTTCTATCTCAGAGTATCCATTCATTCGATACTCATCCGCTTCTAGTTCGACTTTCTGTAATCGAATCTGAGCTTTTTCGAGTTGCTCAATGGTCCCTCTACGCAATTCTTATGAATTTCGAATAGTACTCAAGATCCTTTGTTTTCGATTATCTAATAAATCTTTTAATGAAAGTAGATATTTTGTAAGTTTACAACTTTTATGATCTCTTCCCAAACCAAACATGAACCATTCGATTCATTTGGCTCTCACGCTCCTTTTTTCTACAGCTATTTCCATATTTTTTAAGTAATGAGCCTATCCTCTATCTTCTTTTTTATGTTTATATTTCAATATACCGAAACCTATATAGGACTAGATAAATATTAAGAGGACTCTTCCGCCTAGATAAAAATATATCATGGTCAGCAAAGTTGTTTCTTTATTTTTATTTGCCCTCTAGTTAATAATTTCAATTTCATTAAGAAAAACTAACTAAATAAATGGAAAATGAAAATTAATAGAATTCTTTTTTTTCTTCAAATCCAAAAAATTTCTCTTTTTTATACATAGGTCGTCGATTCAGCATTGGTTAAAAAAGGGCAGGGTGCCCCCTTTTTCTAGTAAATAGTTCAAACCATTTTATCGATATGAGTGTTCTATATCAGATAAATTTTACATTAGCTATTTCCCGTTTAAATTCGGTACTAATACTAATATAGTTGTAGAAAGGGTACCTCTTTTTGTCTGGACTTCAAGCAGTTTAGCTTTAACCGTGTTAATGGTATCACATTCTTGGTTTATAGAGAATCAAAGTTGATTTACCAATGAGTCGTGAAATGCTATGGTTCTTCCATATGATTTCTAAATTTATTCAGAAGTAATTCATCGAGATCGTGCACCCTTTTCTTATTTATCCGAAAAATACCAAAAAATATTATAAAGTGCAGCCGAATAGATCCAATCTATTCTTGAAATATACAACTCGCACACACTCCCTTTCAAAAATAAATCAAAACACCAACCACTACAGTTAGATTTATTAGATTTGTTGCTAAAATATCGGTATTAAGCCCGAAACTGCCAGCAGATGGCCAATGAGCTAAAAAACGAAAGAATGTGTTACATTTTTCATATGTCTCCTCTTATAGATAGGACGAACAAAGAACAAAGTTTTTCGATCACTTACTTCGCTCGCCCTTTTTTGATCGATTTTTTTAATGCAAATAGATTCAATCTAGTAATTTCTTTTAGATTAAGTCTTACGTCTTGTTTGATCGGTGAAAGACTTCCTTTGTTGAAATGTTCTGTTCCAAAATTCATAAAATAAAAGGAAAAAAATTTCCACTTTCCTAAACTAAGGACGGGAAATAAGAAGGTGAGCATATCTTCCAAATTAATAATACTCAACTCAGCCCTTCTTAGAATGGGGTATTATCTGTCCTGATAAATAGATAATTCCAGGAGTAATAAATAGGAGTAAATTAATTAAAGTATTGATATAATTGGAATTGCGGAAGCAAATACCAATTTACTAAAAAAAGAAAAAAGTATCTAATCGAAATCGAAAGAATTTTTTTTAAGATTAAACAAAAGGGTTCGCAAATAAAAGCACCAGTGCCACAACTAGTCCATTAATTGTTAAAGCTTCCATAAAAGCTAGACTAAGCAATAAAGTACCTCGTATTTTACCTTCCGCTTCTGGCTGTCTCGCAATACCTTCTACAGCTTGTCCTACAGCAGTACCTTGACCAACTCTAGGTCCAATAGAAGCAAGCCCTACGGCCAATCCAGCAACAATAATAGAAGCAACAACAATTAGTGGATTCATGGTGAGCAGTTCCTCGTGTCAAAAAAATGGAAATGGTTAAGGATACAATCAACCAATAAATTCTTACTTCCAAGCTCTATTGGGGAGAAGTAAAGTAATTAAAAAGTACAAATTGAAATCAAATTGAAATGATAATGTGAATTGTCCGAACTACATGGAAGGGAATTCCATATCCATATACCAGATTAGATAATGAATCTAACCTAGGAATATATAATATAATATCCTATATATACATTTGTTTCTTCTAGTTTATTTGCATATTTTCTCATTTTTCTATTGAATCGGATTCTAAAATCATTTCCTAAAATGGAAACCTCAATAAAAGAGGACTCCACTTATAGACATTAAGGATATTATAGTATAGATCTAGCCTGACTCCACCCTCCTTAATGCATATATACTTTGAAAATTCCATAATATAGTCTATTCTATTCTCTCTCCTACAACTCTAGGCTATATATTCATACGCACTTCTAACTATTTTTTTGCAACCAAGCAGATTATCTGGAACCATGCATGAATTGAGCTAAGCTTCAAAAAAATACTATTTCCAAAAAGAGTCAATTCACCTATATTGGTTGCGGCTAATGTTGCAAAAATAAGAGCTCGAATACCGCTTGTAAATAATCCAAGAAACCTGACCGGTATAGGGATTACTAAGGGGACTAAAGAAACAAGGACAACAACGACTAATTCATCCGCCAACATATTCCCGAAAAGTCGAAAGCTAAGCGATAATAGTTTTGTGAAATCTTCTAGGATGTTAATTGGTAAAAGGATTGGAGTTGGTTTAATATATTTCTCGAAATAGCTCAATCCTTTTTTGCTAAGACCAACATAAAAGTATGCCGCTGACGTGAGTAAAGCTAAAGCAATAGTAGTATTTATATCATTCGTGGGCGCTGCTAATTCCCCATGGGGTAACTCTATAATTTTCCAAGGTAAAAGAGCACCCGACCAAATCGAAACAAAAATAAAAAGGAACATAGTTCCAATAAAGGGAACCCAGGCACCATATTCTTCTCCAATCTGAGTTTTGCTCAAGTCTCGAATAAACACAAGGAAATATTCCAAAAAATTCTGACTGTCAGTCAGGATGGTTTGTGGATTCCGAACAGCTATGACAACTGAACCTAGCAAGATAGTAATTACGACCCAAGAAGTGATGAGTACTTGGGCATGAATTTGGAAACATCCTATTTGCCAATAGAAGTGTTGGCCTACTTCTACACCTGATATATCGTATAACCCATTGAGTGTTTTAATGGAACAAGGTATAATATTCATATTGTCCTCTGATAAAAATTGAACTTAAAAAAAGGAATTCTTTTGATTCAACCATCTCTTTCTCAACTCAGCAACTTGAAGTATTAATCTTATATTTAGGATACCAAGAAAGCACATCAGATCATAATATATATCAATACCCTCTAATATATATCAATATTCCCCTTCTTTTTTCTATGCAAAAAAAGATATAGTAAAGTAAGTGATTCCATAAATTTACGCAGTTGCCCAAGAATTGACTATATATTCTTAATCAACGATTTCTTATCTAGAGAGAACGACCCTCACAAATTGAAAATACTAATTTGGTAAGAATCAATCGAATTGAAATCATAGTGTCATCATTGGCTGGAATCGATATATTCGCGAGATCCGGGTCACTATTTGTATCGACTAAAGAAATAGTAGGAATCCCTAAAATGGCACATTCCCTAAGAGCTATATACTCTTTTTGCTGATCAAGCACGATCACAAAGTCTGGCAATCTCGTCATATATTTGATCCCGCCGAGATACCTTTGCAAGGTAGATAATTTTCTCTTCAAGATTGCCACATCTCTTTTTGGGAGATGGTGGAATTTTCCCATTTTTTTTCTTGTGCTCTTAAGTCTCTAAATTGAGAAAGTCTAGTTTTCGTAATCGACCAATTCGTTAACATACCACTGAACCACTTTTTATTAACATAATGACAATGAGCCCTTATTGCAGCTGATGCTACTAAATCTGTTGCTCTTTTTTTGGTACCAACAATTAAGAAACTTTTTCCCTGACTTGCTGCATCAAAAACTAAATCACAAGCTTCTGATAAAAAACGAGCCGTTCTAGCCAGATTTATAATATGAGTACCTTTACGCTTTGCCGAAATGTAAGGGGCCATTTTAGGATTCCATTTCTTAATACCATGACCAAAATGAACTCCTACTTCTATCATCTCTTTCAAATTAATGTTCCAATATCTTCTTGTCATTTTTTCCACACTTCCTTTTTTTAATCCTACCATTCCATTACGGAATTTAGTTCTTTTTGAAGATTAAGAAAGATCCGAAATAGCTTGAAATAAATAATAATTGTTCCGAGAGAACCTTGTACTAAGATAAGAGTTGGCCATTGATACATGGTATAAACATAACCACCTTAATGAATTAACTGACTTGTTTTACTTATTAAAATAAAAATCTTAAAAATCTAAAATTTAACCTGTTAGTGTTCTAAGTTCAAAAGTCTAGTAAAGTAAAAAAAATATTTTTTATGTATCCTTAAATGATATAGGGTTAAATGTTAAATGGGGGTTCTTAGGTCTCATAAAAATTGTTTGTTACGTCAGAATCTGAAGAAACTAATTCTGTATGGAGAAACAAAAAATCACTCATTTCTGACGCGAATAGATTGTTTTATTTAGAAATAAAGGTTCTTCTCTTGTGGGGAACGATGTACAAATTTTTGGAATCCTCTACCAACAGGTATAATCCCCCCAGAACTACGTTTTCTTTCAAGCCTTTCACTAATCAATGCGACCTCGTAGGGAAGCTTTTGCTAAAACTCGACCAGTTTCTTGAAAACTTGCTTTAGATATGAAACTTTGGGTATTTAGGGAAGGCCCTGTTATTCACAATAAGATTACCCGATAATAGATCGATTCATCCAAAGCTCGTCCTGCTCGTTCCGCTCGCAATAGTCCGATTAATTCCCCAGGCGAAAAAACATTAGATATTCCATCTTCGAAAACCCGCACTTTTGATGTTACTTGGCATATAATAATCTCTATATGTCTATTATGGATCTGTACCCCTTGGGATCGATAAACCTTTTGGATTTTATTAACCAAAGAGATACGAGTTTGGGCTATGGTTAGCTCAGCTCCAATCAAGAATCCCCAAGGGACCCCAAGAATTCTTGGTATACGCTCATTCCAATCCTCAATTCTCCTTTCAAGATTCGGGGATAATGAATCAATTGAACGCGCTTCAAAGATTTGTTCCACTTTTGGAAAACCTTGCGTTATGTCACTAGATCTCGATTTTTCATATATAAACGTAACTAACCTATCTCCCTTGTAAAGGATTTCTCCATAATGACCATTAACAGTTGCTGCTGTAGTGGCCAAATAAGGTTTAGCTGCTCTTATAACAAAGGAATTCATATTTACAATGAAAATTTGACCAGATTTTTTATGTGCGATTTAAATAGACATACATTTTCACAAATAAATTGTCCAAGGTGAATTATTGCCAATGTCTCTTCCCAAGAATCATGATGGACAAAGTGACAATTCAAAAGGAATGGATCCAACATTATGTTACTATCGAAATTAGAAATCCTTTTATTTTCATCTATTAAAGAGTATTTAAGTTCTTGAAGTACTTGGAAGCTTTGTTTTAAATTTTCAACGAACAAATATTTTTAACAGGATTTTATTATGAGTTAGTAAATATTAAGATGAAGAAAAATGCGATATACTAGCTATAATAGCGCCTAAGGGTCCAAAACTTTCTCGAATAGGAATTCTAGGATTCCATTCTTTTATCGTATTGGGATGTTTTGAATTCTTGAATAAACCAATTCAAGAACAGTTGGATGCCGACAAAATCATCAAAGAGTGGTATTGTTTATTTTGATTCAACAAAGTGCCAATAGCTTCTGGATGTTGGCTAAGTGATTCAATCTTCGCCTTGGAATAAAAAGAATTGATATTGGTGCGATCTAACCTATTATGGGGAATTGGACCTGCACTTGTCCTACCATACCTTTTTCGTGTATACGAAATAGTGGACTGACTAACTCAATTCTTAGGAAATCGCGAATAAGATCATTTGCTCTTACCTCAACAAGGGAAGCACCAGCCTTTTCTTTTTCTTCTTGTTCCCAATTCACTACTAAGCAAGTTCTAACAAATTGACTATTTGTGTGATAAATTCTTTGAGTTAACTTGCTATTTTCATGAGAAATAAAATTGACAAGTCGAATTTGAAGATTATTTTCTTCTTGCAAGAGATCCTGCGGGAAAAGTGTTGCTAAATTTCTTCCTTCGTCCATTTCATATGCCACTGTAGGGTGAACGGAAATAAAATACTTTTCCTTGCTCTTGAGAATTTTTTTCCGTTGAACATAGACCCAATTTTTCCTTTTTTTGATTCCTTAAGAGTGTTTTATTTGTCTTTCTAGCGGTATCGAACAACCACCTAATATCTTATCCGCCTCTTCAGGAAAATGAATATCCTCGGAAAATAGTTTGAGTTCCATATGGCTTTTTTTTCTCTTCACTCGGACCAGTCCGCCTAGTCGACTTCTTGTATTTTTTGTGAGTTGTGTATCCACTCCAATAATACTATTGTCAAGTATCTTTAGGGATGAAGATCTCGGCAAGATATGAAGTTCTTGAAGAATGAAAAAAAAACTGATCTACTTCTTTTTGGTATTTTAGACTAAATTCTTTTGTTCCTTGATGCTCAATCAAACCCTCTTTTTTTAAGATGGAATCTTCCTCTGGGCTCTCGTATTCGTCCTCTGAATCTTCTTCTGAGTCTTCCTCTAAAGTACCATATTTTTCCTCTGCGCTTTCCCCGGGGCTGCCATGTTCGTCTTCTAGTCTTCCTCAAGAGTTCCATATTCGTCCTCTTGGGTCCTATATTTGCTCTCTGGGCTCCCATATTCCTCTTCTAAGTCTTTCTCTAAAGTCCTATATTCGTTCTCTGGGTTCTCATATTCGTTTTCTGGGCTCCCATATTCGTCTTCTAGGGTTTCATATTCGTATTTGTCTTCTAGGATTCCATATTTAGATTCTTCTAGGGTTTCATATTCATATTCGTCCTCTTGGGTCCTGTATTCGTCTTCTAGGGTCTCATATTCCTCTTCTGAGTCTTACGCTCGAGTCCTATATTCTTCTTCTAGGGTCCTATATCTAAATTTAATAATTCATGAACCCTTTTTATCTTTTCTGTATCGAGGATCGTCAAAATAAGCAAAAATAGTATTTCTACGTAAACACCCATAAGGGGGATTTTAATCGAAATCCCAACCCATGATATTAGTTCTTTCTCTTGTTCTTGATGATATTGTAATGGAATGACGAACCTATTTCTTTGCTTTTTCGCCAACAAATCTGAATTATCTTGAAAAATAGAAGGATAGATAAAACTCCAATGGCCATTGGACATGATTCGATCCGACGTTGAATAATCAAGAATTTCCCTATCTTTTTTACCATAAGTATTCATTTTATCTTGATCCTTGTGGAGTGAAAAAGACGCTATACTTGATCTGCACATACTTACTGACAATATCCATAAATGGCTTGTTTTTGGTAATCGGTGAAGATTACCATATTGATATTCGGGCACATGGTAAACATCAGTACTCCAGTGCATTTCGCCGTCTGATTCAGAATAAATATGCTTTTGTACCCTTTCTTTAAAATGTAAAGTGGACGTTCCGGCACGAATCTCCACAATTACTTGTTCGGATTTTACATATTGATCATTTTGCACTAGAATCAAGCTTTTTGTGGGAATATTCACACTATATAGAATATCTTGACTCTGAATAGTTACATGCAAGTCTATATAATATAGAAAAGCAGGCTGCCCATGACGGGTACATGTGGGGTGAACCAAATTCTCATTGAATTTTATTTTTCCATTCAAAAGGGATCGTACAAGGTCGGCAGTACCCCCTGTGAATACTCCGCCAGTATGAAAAGTTCTTAATGTTAGTTGAGTCCCTGGCTCCCCATTTGATTGACCTGCAATAATACCTACGACTTCTCCCAATTCGACCAGATCACTATGAGTAGGACTCCGGCCAAAGCATAATTGACAGATCCAAGAAGTGCTTCGGCAAGTAAAGGGGGTTCTAATATATATTGGTTGTGCTCGAAATGGTTGTGCTCGAAAGGCAGTTATGAATCGATTGACTAATCCAATTCCAATATCTTGATTTCGCGTGGCAATGCATCATGAACCGATGTATATATATAGTCTGCTAATACACGACCAATTAGTGTTTGGACAAAAAGTTTTTCCGTCATCCCATTTTGAGGACTTACAGAAATACCTCGGATAGGACCACAATCTCTTATACGCACAATAATATGTTGAACTACTTCACCAAGTCTACATGTAAGATATCCAGCATCTGCTGTTCGCACAGCAGTATCTACAACCCCTTTGCGGGCTCCATAGCAGGAAATTATATATTCTGTCAAGGAAAGTCCCTCGCGTAAATTGCTTTGAATAGGTAGATCAGTCATTTGTCCTTGAGGGCCCGACATTAATCCTCTCATACCTACTAATTGGTGTACTTGAGATGCATTTCCTCTGGCTCCTGAAAAAGACATTAGATAGACTGGATTAGAAGGATCTGTTATCCGAAAATTTGAATACATTTCTTGTTTCAAATATTCACTTTGTCACATACCATATCTCAACAGATTGGCATAATTTTTCTACCGCGTGTACAACCCCATAATAATAGTGTTTCTCCAAAAGAAAACTCTGTTGTTCCGCGTCTTGGACTAACCATCCCTTAGAGGGTATTGTTAAAAGATCCTCGATTCCTAACGAAATCGATGTAGTAGTGGCTTGATGGAAGCCCAGAGTCTTTAGTTGATCCAGTATATGGGATGTATATCCCATTCCAAAATGATCTATTAATCTGCTAATAAGTCGTTTCATACCAGTTCCATCTATCTCTTTATTATGAAAGACCAGATTGGCCCGTTCCACCATACATAAGTACCCCCTTTTCGGCTGAGTAGGATTCGACAATTGCTGAGTAGGATTCGACAATGGACCTGAGTTAGTGATTCGAAAATTTAATTAACTTAATTGCCTCAATCTCAATATGGATTCGCGTGGCAAATAATGATGATAGTAGGGAAATCGGAATGCCCCCCCGAAAGGGGAGGGGCACCGCCGAATCTAACTTTCTTGTTTAGGTAGTGTATGAATAGGCCCGACTAAATCCTTATAAGAAATATGACCAAGAGTAGTTCGAATGTATATCGAACGAATTTCTTTTTTTCTATTTCCCATTATTAGATAGTGGGCATAAATCTCATGATAAGTCCCCAAAGATTCATATTGAACTTCAATCGGAACTTCTCTTGACCCAATGACGCATTGACCCAGGTTCCATCGTAGCCACAAGGGACTATCTAAACTGATTAGCTTTTGTCTATAAGCTCCTAGTGCATCATAAGAACTAGAAAAATGGGGTTCTTTATCTTTCCTATATTTAGAATTATTATTATTATTGTAATTTACTTTTAGATTTGGGTAGTTTCTGCAACTATTATATCAATTTGCACAAATACCTCGACGCTTTCCAATCGTTAACACATATAGCTCGATAAGCATGTCTTGGGTTGGTACGCAAATAGGATCCCCAATAGCGGGAGATAAGAGATTCATATGAGAAAACATAAGTAAATGGGATTTTGCCTGAGCTTCCAAGGATAAAGGTAGATGAACATCCATTTGATCTCCATCAAAGTCCACATTGAAACCCTTACACACTAATGGGTGTAAAGAAATAGTACGCCCCTCTACTAAAGTGGGCTGAAAGGCATGTATGCCTAATCTATGCAAGGTAGGTGCTCTATTTAACAGTACAGGATGTCCCCGTATAACTTCTTGAAGTATTTCCCATACAATGGGTTATTTTTCCCAAATTTTCCTTTTAGCAATCCTTACATTAGAAGTGGCGCGTTTCGTGATTAAATCGCGAATTTCAAATAGCTGAAAAAACTTTATTGCTATCTCTAGAGGTAATCCACATTGATGTAATGAAAGCGAAGGACCCACAAAAATGACAGAAGGCCCCGAGTAATCGACCCGTTTCCCAAGCAGAGTCTCGCGAAACCTTCCCTCTTTACCTTCAATTACATCTGAAAGTGATTTGTATATTTTACTGTGACCATCCCTCGTCAGTTGCCCGCAGGACGCACTATCAAGAAGTGTATCCACGGCTTCTTGTACCAATTTTTCCTGGCACATTACTAAATCTGCTGGCGCTAATTCACTTCTTTTTAATAGATAGGCAAGATTGTTGTTCCGACGGATAACTCTCTTATAAATTTCATTAATGTTTGAAGTCACTACTTTATCTCTAGACCTATAAACAATAGGTCTCAATTCGGGAGGAAGAACCGGTAATAAGCACAAAACCGTCCATTATGGTTCTACATTTGTTTGAATAAAATGTTTCGCCAATTGCATGCGTCTAATCAAAAAAACTTTTCTTATTCGTCCTTTTATCTTCCCATTCATCTCCACTATACCCCTCGTCTTGTAATTCCTTCCATTCGACCAAAGAATTCTCTATAATCTTTCCCTATAATCTCTCCCTAATAATAAAGCACGGATTGGGTCTCCGGGTTCACCGTCGCAGTGTTTTTGCATAAAGATCCCTGTGCTTTTTAGGAATTAACCCGCAGTCACATCCCTAAGTAAAATAACGGTTCCCGTGAAAAAAAAGGGTCGCCCGCATCCTCTCGCACACGCACGCCTACCTGCATCTCCCCGACGGCTTCGCCTCACCGGCGGCAGGCCACCCCACGCCCAACTAGCCTCGCCTCGCACCGGAGGCGTCCGGAGGCAGGCCAACCCTCCGCCCGACTCGCCTCGCCTCGCACCGGAGGCGGCCGGTGGCAGGTCGGACCCCCCTCCCCTCGCTGCTGCCGCCATCTACCACCACCATCCTCGCCGCTCCCTCCCTCGCCCAGCCTTATCTAGACGCCTAACCGAGAGAGGAGGAGGGGGGTTGACAAGGAGAGAGTAGTCAGCCGCCGGCGGCGGCGCCTCCAAGTACAGGTAGGCGACGGTGGCGACTTGGTAGCAGTGAGCGGCCGATTCATCTCGCCTTCATCTCCTCGCTAGCTCTCTGTCCTTCACAGGTTCTAAGATATGGCCTCTACTCCTCGACAGCCACACCGACGGCCCGTCCAAGAAACCAGCCCTGCCGCCCTGCTGCTCCCAACCCCCCTGAGTCTCAACCTCGCCGCCTATTCTGGTCGATGTTGTGATTGATAATAACCAGGAAGATTTCACCGCTCAGTTCATCCATTTGAATCCTTCTACTATAATTATGTTCCCTACCCTTTCTTACTTATAGGAAATTCAAGTGGGTACACATGTGAGTATCTTCTCCTTCCCTCTGTTGTATGCATGTGGTCATTTGTTATCGCTGATTAAGAATCAAGATCCGTTACTTTCTTGAATATTGAAGACTGTCTTAGTTGGTCCAGATTAAACTTGACAAATACAATTTCCTTTTGGTTCCATCTGACAATTTAGTTGTATTATTGATTTGAGCAGTTTTCAGCAATCTTAAGCCGTCTTCAGATTTTAGCTCACTCAATCATTCTGAATTATTTAACCTCAGTATGAGGTACATGTGTTTCAAAGATTAATCCTGAGAAATTTGTAGTTGACCGGTTGGGTCTGTTTGATTTCTTTAGTAGACTGCAGCGGCAGTCACCATTGTTCATGATCTATCCTAAAGCTAGATTATTTGCACTGCAATTCTTTGTTACTTCAATCAAATAGTTCAGCCGTGTCTTATTGATTTGGACGGTTCTTATTTTAGCATGCTCGGTCTCTGGATTATTTACTGTCAATTTTGATGCATGTCTTTAATAAAATAAGAAACTTATTTTGGTAGCTAAATTAAACACTAAACGCTACTTGCTCATGGCGGCTATGTGTAGAAACACGATCACGGTGGAGGAGATCTCGACGGTCGATGTGAAGCTGGGGCACAAGAAGGGCACGAATATCACCTTCCTAGAAGAATCTGATTTTTCTGGTACTGTTATGTGTTTCAAAAAGTTATTGGGATGTAATTTTTATATTGACACTATAATCTATGAAGTTATATTTTCAGACATTTCACTTTTTGCATCAGCCGAGAGGCACAATTTATTTTCAAATAATTTCTGAAGTAAAATTTGTGAATGAACTGCATGATGTTTCATGTGTCTGATTTGTACTTAAAATAAAATATTAGATAGCAAGGTCCAGAGGAAATGTGAGAAAGTTGTCCAAAAACTGAAGAAACTTTTTTATTTTTCTTCCCATTACAAGTTTGCAATTTATACTATGCTTTATTTTTACTATAACGTCAAATTTATCATGTTTAAAGATGAATGGTAAATCAAATAAGGAAAGAAATTATGGTGCCCAGAATTTATATCCCTTAGCGCTTCATCAAAATGAGAAAATATTGTTTGATCCTTGTTCAGTCTTATTTACAGCGTAAACTATGTTTACCATTCATTCTGACCAGGAGCATCCAAACAGGGAGGTGCTTCACACCCTGCGTCTAGGCATGTACTACAACCCCAACCACATGGCAAAGATTGCTGACAACTGTTAAGAGAAAGCAAACAACTGAGGAGGAACAATCTTGTTTGTGCCTAATGATGGTTGCCTGAACCTGACACCAGATACCATGACAACCTTGAACCTGGACACCAGGGATATCTCCCACGGCATGCCTCTTTAGACCAAATCCAGCAATCAACACCTCGTCAATTTGCTCCATGAAGTTCAGGAACCATCATTAAGCACAAACAAGATTGTTCCTCCTCGGTTGCTGGCCCTTTAGTCATAAAAAATGATGTGTTGTGCTGGTTAGCAAGTTTTATCTCCCCCGTGGATGCAGATTTCAGAATATATTTATTTTTTCAGTACGATAGCTTTGCAAGTTGCAACGTACCACAAAGCTAGCTATTAGCTGACCTATCTTTTCTGGTTGGAGCGTGTTTGATTTCCAAAAAAACAATTCATCCAGCTATCCTTTCTATTGATTTTAGTAGAATTCTCGCCCACAGAATTGATCATGGCCAGTGTGCTCGGACGGCAAGAATGCCTCGATGACCACCATGCCCAAGGCGATGTACTTCTCTGGCGATGCATGTGGGTGGGTGTGGACTTGCTCCAGTTCGGCTACGCCGTACTGTGTTGGATGACGTGTGTGCGTGGTGTCGCAGTTGAAGATGGACCATTGTTTCGACTCTAGACGACATGGACGGTTGAGCTTGATCACGTTTATTGTGAATAGGTGGACAAAATGGCCCCCGATGATGAAAAAGAGAAGTGATAGCACAATATAGTGCTAAATGTGTGTAAGGATTTGTTTAATCGTTACAACGCACAAGTATTTTTTTGCTCAATCCAGGCCGAGCATTGCATCACACAAAGAGGCAGAACCTCGTCCAGGTTGACGCCAAACCAGAGACCCGAACAGACGGCGTCGATCTAGAACGACGAGGCAACATGGCAAGGCGTCGCCGGGGATTCGCCACAGAAGAAATCGGCGATCTATGCCAGTGGAGAGCAGCGCGCGATACGCCGGCCGGCGCAACATTTACTAGGGATAGTGAAATGGGGAACATGCATAGAGATAGTGCGTGCAGTTCGTCTAGCAACGATGGTGTCTTCTTGTTTGTGTAGGCCAAGTCCTTATGTTTGGGCCAAGCCCAAATAGTGCAAAGAAAAATTGAAAATAAAATTTATTTTTTCAAAAAACAAAACATTCTGAAATATATATTTTTGAGAGAAATGTTCTTACCCCTCAAAAAACAAAACATTCCTATTCCTGAAGAACGTTCTTTTAAGCAAAACATCTATTAAAAATGTTCTTTTTCAGAGAAATGTTCCAATTTCATAAAAAACATTAACTGTTCTTGAAAAAGTGCTCCAATTTTTATTTAAGTGTCAACTTTTATTAAAAATTAGGAAATTTTCACATTCAACTTTTCATCGATATTTATTAAAATTGGATATAAAAAATGATGCACAATGACACGTGAAGTAGGTGGTGCTCCTTTTTTCGCCCGGTGCAACGCACGGGCTCTTTTGCTAGTAATAATAATAATAATAATAAAGCACGGATTGACTCCGTGGTTTCACCGTCACAATACGCTTTCTCTTGTGAATTTACGCTTTCAATTTGCATTTAAAACATATACGTAAGGTGGTACTAAATTTCGTCCGTTCAATTTTGTTTTCACAGCTTCGTATTACGTGGGCCAAAAAATTTGCTATGGGCCATGGGCCGCCGCCTACCCGGCTCCAACCGAACACGCGCCGGCCGCTAATTTGCCTGGTTTCCTTATTTGTATTCAACCCATGGTCCTCCCGAACCGGTATACGGGGGAGAGAAAAGAAAATAAAAATAGCCCATCCAGCAGCACGACCTGCCTGCAATCCTGCAGCGCGCCGCCGCCTCCTGCCCGCCCCACCTCACGGCGCGCCGTCAGCCACCCCCTCCGCCGAGCGCCGCCACCGCCTACCCGCCTCCCATCTCGATCCCCGAGCGCCCGACCCGGCCGTCGTTCGTCGCCAGCACCTGCGGATCCGGCTGACCCTCGCCTTCCCCGTCTGTTGCACCTCCTAGCGCCGCCACCCCACCCCTGCCATGCTCTGCCGCCTGGATCCACATCCCCACAACCGGAACGGGTCCTCCTCGAGGAGCTGCGCATCCTCTGCCTGCTCCAACGCTGTACACATCCTCTGCTTGGTTGACTCCCACCGCCTACGATCGTCGCTGCCGTCTGATCAGGGTAATGGATTTGAAGGTTGATATATCTTGAGTTGTCCCATTATCAGACTTAATTCAGGATTCAACTCAGGAGAGTGTACAGAACATGCAGGTTTGTATTGTTTCCAGTGTATGTTGGTCATGCATCGGATGTCACTCGGTTTCTAGGAATTTCAAGATGGCATGTAAGCTTCTCCTATTTGACGTATTTTTACTTTCTCAAAATCTCTTTATTAATACAAATGGTGATTTTATTTCTGCCTGATGACTTGCTGTCATATTGTTTTAGCAAAGAAACCAACAAACAAGGAGAGAAAACTTAAACAAGAGAGATGTATGAGGATGCCGGTGTCTCGTCAAACATGTATTGTGTGAGGACACCCTTCGTCCGACCTAATATTGACGATCATCCGCAGGTACACACATACATCTTCTTCCCTGCCGCCTCTTGGTTTAGTTCACATGTCTTGAATTACTTTGATCCTTTTGGTAACTTGGTTTGACCTCTGTGAGGAATCTACAGCAGCACTTCAAAACTCCCAGGTTGCTTTCATCAGCAAGCTTACAGCTGCCACATGGTGGAACTCAATAATACAACACTATACGATGCACCTGAGATTCCAATGGATACCTGTCGAAGCGATGTGGTCATCAGCATGTATGCTCTCAAGCTCCTGGTAGAGCATTTTCCCTTAAACGATGCTATTGTCACATGATGCATATCATGGTTCTATTGGTTGGTAATTTGACCTGCACAACACTTGCTGATATTATCCTTTCCAGGATGCAGAATGATTCTTCAATTTGGGGTGCCAACTATGCTAGCTTTATATTGCTGAATGTAGGAGCTTATTATTTTCTTGTTATATTAGTTATTCAATGATATTGGGCAGGGAATCTGAATGAACTATTCTTTCTGATTCCTGGAGTTACATGTGTGATTGCTTAGACTCTTCTAATTCTGTCATAGTCTGGTTGGTTGCTTGGCTGAAATAGTTTCTTACGGGCCTCCTTCTGGACCTATTCCCACTTATATAGAATATATTTTCCACTGGTTTCGTCAAACAAAAAAGTCATATACATTAAATATTTAAAGTTTTGTCTTGTTCATACTTTCTAAAGTCTGAAATTGTAGTGAAATCAGCATAGAAATTCCGCAAGTAAGAATATTAAAGGTACCCGTGTCATTCATCCCTACTAGATGATAAATGCTACTGCTATTTTTTTTCTCAAAGATGCCTCATTTTCATTAAGAAGAAAGCTCAATAGACCAAAATTCCATATCATTTCTTCTTTCTTAAGGAAAACTGACTACAGGTAGCAATCACATGTTCAGCCTATTTTTAGTTGACAATATACTGAATAATTTGACAGTGAACAAGCACAGAACATGCTCTCAAGAAGCGATAGTTTTGAACCTGAATTTATAAAAGAAAATGAACCAATTCGTGTTGAAAATATCTTAGGCAGCAAATCCACCAGGTTTGAGATGTTCACAGAAACATGTCAGTTTCAGGAAACTATAATTCAGAATTGTCTATCTAATCCATCAGTAAGCAAGCAGAGGCCATGTTGTCAAGGAACAGAGTTCAAAAACAATCAATCTCAGGAACACTCTGACCATGTATTTGATTCTGTTGAATACCCAATATATGATAAGATGCTATTTTCATTTGCTAGGCAACCATGAAAAAGTTTCAGCCCAATTCATAATTTAAATTAGTCATGTGTGTTCTTTTATTCAGTTATTCTAATTTTACTCCTGTGTGTTCTTTTATTTAGTTCTGTGAGGAAGAAGAAGGGATTACATCGATGTGTAATATATTCTTTGTTCTGCAACCATACCTACATGGGATTATAGTTCAGTTAGAAATCTGAGTTTATTTTCCTCCGGAAATGAGCATTAGCCCTCAGAACAGAAACGAACCACACAACTATCCTCCTACTTAATTATTAGTCTGTATGTTCATTATTACAGTAAGTTCAAAAACTGCATTTGTGTATTTGTACCAAGCTTTCTTGCTCATCTCATTCTGTACGTACCATTTTGTATGTCGGAAAGCAATGGTTTCTATATAGAGCTATAGTTCATCTATATGTTTCTGCTATATATTATTGATGTGTTTCCCTCACCTGCTATTTGAATGACATAATCCTTCAGATCTTTCCCAAGTTTGGTGTTAAAGCTAACAAGACTCCTCCTTCCTGTAAATACAACTTTGAACGAAGGAAAGCAAGACAGGGCCGCCTTTATATCTTGGATCACTCCATAGCAGGGAGCAAGAGTGGGCACATCCGAGTTTAGATATTCAGTCACCGTTTTGCAATCCATCTCAAGCTCCACGGGTCCTCTGAAAACTTTTGCCAGAGCATGCAGCCGAACCAGGGTTGCCCGGGCCTTCAGCTTCCTCCACACTATTGGAAAATGGTAACTGATAGTATGTCGACAGATAAACTTAGCCTCTGTAATCCCTGGCTACAGCCCCCGCCCATCCCAGCCACTGATCTGCTAAAAACTTGCGTCGGTGTTCAACTACGCCGAGCCCTGTTCGGGCGGTGGACTACTGTATGGGTGGCAGTGAAAGAGGTATTTATGTGGTAAAGGACGGGGTCAGTTGTTCCTTTCCCTTCTCTGAACTCATCTTTTCCATCGCATTGCCCAACTCTTCCTCGTACTTCTGCCGGAAGCTGACAGAGTGCAGAACATATTCTTTTCCTTCACAGACTACTACAACGCACAGGCATCTTCACGAAGAGAACATAGGGATTTTAAGTTTTGTATAGCCTGCACTGGAGGCTGTAGAGTTAAGTTTTTGTACATTTTGCGAATCGTTTTGTTCTAGATTCTCTTAGTGTATATAGTCTAACTATAGAAGATTATTTACTATCTGCAAATTTGCTTTTTTTTCCATTGCTGATGATGTCCTCTCTGTGCACTTGCATCCTTCTGTTAACAGTTTAGTGATCTAATGAGTATTCAGAAGGGACGCTGCATGTTCCTAGATGCATAGCTTTTCTTATATAGATTTTCATTACACTGAGATTTTTTTAGGGATAACAATGGTATTTAAGATAGTTTTTTTTGTCGAATTCTCACAATGAAATCCGAACAAACCATACCTTTAGAGGCCAGCATAATGGCACTTAAAATAAATGCTAATCTGCACTCACGCTGCAATCTGGTGCCCATTCTTCTGGTGATTTGGTCAAATCTACAACCAAGCAAAGATATTTTACATGCTATAAGAACTAAGTTATGGATTTTGTGTTCCCATGTCTATAATATGTGTGCTCTGTCGGTTCCCTGCAAGCTCTTTCGGCCATGACCTCAAGTTCTGCAGCTAGGCTGTGAATGTGTTGGTCCTTCTCACCGTCCACCGATGATGGTGCCCAAGATAAGTGATGGAAGGAGAAAAGGATGTTGCTGTCGCGCGGTCGTCGGAATGACTTGCCGTGGACGTGGCCATGCACTGGATGCCATCGACGACTAGCCTCCGCAAAATACGAATGCATGGGATTCTGCTACAAACATTGGGGAGTGTGTACTGTTGCGGTGCTGTGACATATACACTCTGTGGAAGAAACCCCTGTTTGATTTACAGGTGATGCTGATTCGTCTGGAATCTACTTTTGATAGATCAATCTAGTTTGTTGGCTGCTGTGTGGCTTCATGTGACGCTGCAGTGCACTACGGAGAGGTACAGGTCCCCAGAACTACATGTATGTACCGAATTGTTTCATCTGTCGATTTTGACGTTCAATATTGACTCCTTGATCCCGTTTCTTAGGGGTCATGATTGGCAATTGGTCGTGGGCAATGAACTAAAATGTCTATTAAATGTTCATGGATATCTTAAAAGGAGAACAGTTCAGACTTTAGATGTACATTATATTTGATGCATCAGTCTAATCTATACTTCAAATTACAGTGTATGATTTGTTTGGACACTACATATATATTTGATGGAGCCGTCTAAGTTAGACTATTGGACATGAAATTACAGTGTACAATTTCCATCCAACTTACTAATTCAATTTTACTTATTTTTATAAACTCTTTAATAATAATTAAACAACATAATAATCTAGAAAATATTTTCCGAAGGATGTTTTTTACATCTTCCTATATCATTTTGATGTGAGATGGGTTGTAAATACAGGTCTATAAATAATTTTATCATAGTTGTTTTTTAACATCTGATAGCCATCGTTTGGGGATAAGCGGCATGTTGAAATTGAGTGGAGAGGGTCCTTGAGCCATGCTTATTAGGGTAAGGGTGTGCGCTATTATTTTTGGAAAAGATACCAGTGATGTCTGCTTATGTGATGATTATGTCATGGATGATATACCCATGTATATGCCGTCGCGAATATGCCCGTCATGTCGTAGTGTTCTATTTTTTCCCATTGCAACGCACGGGCATTTGTACTAGTAATTCACAAATCCAAATCTGCTAATTGTTCTCTAATAGCACCTGCCCCTGTTGCAATTTCCCGATTTCGAAATGTTGCAAAGCCTAGGGTAGAAAAAAAAGGGAGAAATGTTGTGGTTACAGGATGCAATTTCCTCTTCGAATAAACCTCGTAATCATAAAAAAGTGGGTTTTTTAGTGTTGGGCCTAGCAAAAGAGAAATCGCCGTATACTAGGCCCTCCAACTTCTTAAGAGGTTTATCTAAAAGATTCGCAATATAACTAGGAAGACCTTTCAAATACCACACATGAGTCACGGGACATGCGAGTTTGATGTATCCCATTTGATATCTTCGTATCCAAGAATCCACAAATTCTACCCCGCATTTTTGGTAAAATCTTTCGTCTTTGTTTTCATCTCCGCTCGCTCGAGAATTGCCACAAGCACAAATCCCGCTTTTTATGGGTCCAAAGATTCTTTCGCAAAACAATACATCTTTTTCTGGTTTATCGGTTTTATAATGAAAAGTAGAGGGCCTTGTGACTTTGCCAACGACTTCTCCATTAGGTAGGTTTTTGTTAGCCCGAGTCTTTATTTGTTGAGGGGAAATGAGTCCAATTTGAAGTTGTTGATGTTTATATTGGTCAATCATAAAATAGAAATAAGAAAAGAATTTATATTTATTCCGATCAAACTTCCTCCCTATTAACCTGGAAGTTCTTTTCAGATACAAGGAAATGATTTAGTTCTAGAGCCAAAGATCGTAGTTCTCGAACGAGCACTCGAAAAGATTCTGGAGGATCCTCATGATTAGGTATTCTTTTTCCCCGGATCATAGCATTAAGTATTTCTTGGCGAGCTATAAGATGGTCAGATTTGTAAATAAGTATCTCTTGTAAAATATGAGTAACACCAAATCCTTCTAAAGCCCAAACTTCCATTTCTCCTACTCGTTGCCCCCCTTGCTTGGCTCTTCCTCTAACCGGTTGTGGTGTAACAAGTGAGTAGGAACCAGTAGAACACCCATGAATTTTCTCATCAACTTGATGAATTAATTTTACGATATAGGACTTCCCTATTAGAACAGGTTGCTCAAAGGGGTCGCCTGTTCTTCCATCAAATATTCTGCTTTTTCCCGGGTACTCGGGTTCAAATATCCATGGATTTTTTGTTTCTTTACTGGCTTCATATAATTCTGAAAACACAAGTTTTCTTGAAGCCTCTTGCTCATATCTCTCATCAAAGGGTGCTATTCTATAACGTTTCTTTAGCAGATCCCCGCTAATCCGAGCGAGCTTTCAAATATTTGTCCCACATTCATTCGGGAGGGTACTCCTAAGGGATTGAAGACCATATCAACGGGTGTTCCATCTTGCAAATAGGGCATATCTTGCCTAGGCAAAATTTTGGAAATGATCCCTTTATTCCCATGTCTTCCGGCTACTTTATCCCCAACTTTGATTTCACGTTTCTATAAAATATATACACGAACCATTATGTCGATTGGGTCCCTTTGGATCCATTTCACATCGATAACGCACCCTCTTCCACCTATAGGTAATTTCAGAGAAGTTTCTTTTGAAGTGGAAACCTCAAGGCCAAATATGGCCCGTAATAATCCAGCTTCCGTGATATAAGATGATTCGCTCGCTATCTGAGGCATTAATTTACCTACTAAAATATCACCAGTTTCTACCCAGAATCCCAACCTAACAACTCCATTTCTGTCCAAATTGCGGAGTAAATGTTCTTCTAGATGTGGTATTTCTTTAGTGATTTTTTCAGCGGAGTATCTTATGACTATCAGTAGAAATGATCTTTCCCTCGCGTTCAGCTATAATGGAAACCCTCGAATCTAGAGCTGTTTGGCGTTGTAATCCAGTTCCAACAATGCATTTCTTGGACCGAGAAAGAAGAATTGCTTGGCGCTGCATATTAGAACTCATTAAAGCCCTATTCGCATCATTCTGCTCAATAAAAGGAATGAGAGAACCCCCAGTAGAAAAATATTGGAAAGGAAAAATACATCTAACATGAATCTGTTCCCATGCAATAGTCAAGAATTCCTAACGGTATCTAGCCGGAACAACATGTTCTTCCTGAATACCTTGATTCGAGACAAAGAATTTCCTGCTGCTATCATATAATATTCATCTCTATTTGGTGATAGATAAACCACCTGTCTCTCTTTTTTTTCTTTTTCTTTCTCAGCAGATATCTCATAAAACGTACTCTATATGGATCCCCACAAGTGATCAATTCTCGCATGAATTTCTAAGGATCCAGTAAGTCCAACAATGATTCCTTCAGACGTGTCAATTGGACAAATACGCCCATAGTGACTCGGATGAATATGTCGGCTTTGAAAACTTGCGGTTCTCCCTGTCAACCCTCTAGGATCTAAACAACTCACTTTTAGCCCATGAACAGTTTGTGTCAATGGATTCGTTTGATCAAAAACTTGAGATAACGGGTATGTGCCAAAAAATGTCTCATAAGTAGTTATTAATAAAATTGAAGTTGAAGTTGGAGTTACCAAAGTTTGGGGAGTCGGTTTCGATTGACGTATGAATACTCTACGAATAGTATTTTGAACTGCATGTTGTATACGATGAAGAGCCAATCCAAATTGATCTTGTAACAGATCCGCAACCGAACGAATACATTTATTTTTCAAGTGATTCATATCGTCATCGTCAAGTATACCTGTTCCAAATTTCATTCCAATCGAATGATCCGTAGCGGCCAATACATCTCGTGGTAACAAGAATGTATTGTTCTGAGGTATATCAAGATTAAGTCTCCGATTCATATTTCGTCGACCAATCCTTCCTAATTCACATTTTCGTTGAAAAAACTTCTTTTGTAATTCCTTGCATAAGGACTCCGAAAATAGCAGGTCCCCACCTACACAAGCAAATTGTTGATAAAACTCCAAAATAGCTTTTTATTTTGACTCAATCCTCTTCTTCTCCTTAGCATTCGGGAAAGACAAGAAAATTTCAGGGTAGGAAACATTATCTAGAATTTCTCTTAGATTCGAACCCATAGCTGATGATAAAACTAGAATAGATATCTTTTGTTTTCTACTCACGCGAGCCCATATCCTTTCTTTTTTATCAATTGCTAATTCCGATCTCTCCCCCCAATCTGATATTATAGTGCCAGTGTAGATAGAAATTCCCTTATGATCTAATTCCGAGCGGTAGTAAATACCAGGACTTAGCAATATTTGATTGATCACAATTAGGTATATTCCATTTATAATAAAGGTTCCTAAGGAATTCATTATAGGCATGTTTCCGATAGAAATGGTTTGCTTTTGCACAACGAAACCAAAAATTAATCTCGCAGATACATATAATTCGGAAGAATAGGTGAGTGATTCATACACAACATCTCTTTCTTTTATCGAGGGTTCTAGCAATTGATATCCTTTTGCAAATAATTGAAATGCAATTTCATGATCTGGATCTTTAATTGTTGGAAACTTGTCAAGTTCTTCTGCCAAGGCTTGATTAATGAACCTACAAAATCCCTCGAACTAGATCTGACTAAATCCGGGTATTGTGGACATTCCCTCGTTTCCATTCCGGAGCATCTTAATCTTAAGTTTCCTGTTTATCAAAGAAAAATTCTATTATCAGCTCACTCTTCATCAATCCCTCTGGATCGATCTAGCAATCATGCAATCTATATTCTGTTTACTGAATCACATGAAATTCTAGGGAACTCCACATACGTATTTCATATATGTATTTCATACATATGAATAGAGACCATTTGGACAAAAGTTTGAGTTTGCCAGGGGTACAAATGAAATGAAAATGAATTGATAAAACATTCCTAAAAAAATTCTGCCACTTATACTTTATGTTATGATATTCTAATCAGATTGGATGGCAAAGATTTCTCATTTTATCTCCTTTCTATGAATGTAATAAAGTCGTAATATAATATACTAGAAAGTTTGACTTTACTTCGATTTAGAATAGCGTGCTTACTTTAATTTCTCAAAATAATTTGAGGGTTCTTTTTTATTTCGGATCGGAGTAGTATAATTACTAGAAAATTCAGTATTTCAATGTGGAATTCTAAAATAAAGTAAGTCCCTTTTTTAAGTACATGCCAATCTAGTTATCCACCTCTCCCCATATCCATGCTTTTCTTTTATCGTAATTTCATTTGGGTAGGCCAAGATAGTCAGGTTATACTCTATATCAGAGCAAATTCCCTTTTTTATTCAAGATATTTAATTTAATACTTTGAAAAATTAAAGCATGATTCCCCATAGAGATATGTACATAAAGGGGATCTTTGGATAATAATGTTGTTCGGACCTAAAGTTTACCTATACACAGACTAAGCATAAAGCCATAATATTTCATTATGCCATTGAAGGGGGGGAGATAATACCGATTTAAGAGTAGTTCACTACTGCAATAAAAAAAGAGAATTCTAGTTAACGGTTCCAATTTATTCTGAATTTTGCAGCCTGTGAATAGAAATCCACTTTTTCTTCTTTTTCATCTCAATAGAAAGAAATGGGAAGTTTTATTGTGTTAACAATGTATTTTTTAAGATAGAATCTATCGAGGAGAATAATAGAAACTGGATCAAAAAATGCAGGAATAGATTTTTTGAAAAAGATTCGAAAAAAGTAAGTAGAATTATATTCAAAATAAAAGGGGCTTTTCGTAAGAAAATGTGGAAGAATATTTGTTGTTTTCTAGATTTTTTATCGGATTTTTTGGCGGCATGGCCAAGCGGCAAGGCAGGGGACTCCAAATCCTTTATCCCCAGTTCAAATCTGGGTGCCGCCTGATCAATAAAATACTTAGGGTTTTTTTATAGTGCTGATCGAATTCGATAAATTTTTACTTTGCATAAGTTCGGGCAAGAGAGTAACTGGGCCTGCCGATATTGGGTTTAGAGAAACCATACCGTAGTTCTATCCTCAAACTAGGGTTAGGGTTTGTTTTGACGGTAGTGGCCAAAATGGTTATCAATAGGGGTGAGGTAGTGTTTCCTTATTCTTTTATTATATGAATTTGAATTGGTTATTAATTGAGATTTGATTTGATAATTTTAAAATACGAGGATAAGATGTCAGAAATCTTGGTATCCAAAGAAAGGTCTCTAAGGGGTATTCTTTTTTTTCAATCTAAGATTCAAGAAGGGACTCCACGAAAGAATATCTAGACTTACTAATTATTATACATTTTTTTCTCGTACATCTTATGTTACCTACATACACTAAAGTAAGGACTACTTAATTCTAACGAGAATCAAATTAAATAGGTCGATCAAAAATCAATTTAGGAGTTGTGTTATGGATAAAATCTCTTCATTCTTTCATAGAATGGTACAAAGCAAGGCTGCAGGGTTTAGGTCAAAAATAAACATTAGGTAACGTAGGTATCCAATAAATACTTATCTATCGATAATTTTATGGTATATTCGGGCGTCCTTTGCTTAAAAAAAGAGTAACAAAAGGAATAAAAAATCTTCATATTCTCGCTTCTTCTATTCAGGACATCATTCCCGTACTCTTTCTTTTTTAAGGAAAAAAGGGCTATAGTATCCTATTTTTAATGCTCTCTAATTCTACCAAAATTCCTATAAGAATTTGTTAGGAGTAAATTCCTTGAACTGATTGATCCATGGCCTTAGGGCAGAATCCCTTTTTGACTCTGTACCCTTGATTCCACTATGATTATTGATCAATAGTAGAATAATCCCTTCATAGAAATAGGAGACATAATTTAGATGGATATAGTAAGTCTCGCTTGGGCTGCTTTAATGGTAGTCTTTACATTTTCTATTTCACTAGTAGTATGGGGAAGGAGTGGACTCTAGGGATACTACTAATTGATTAAGTAATCAAATTGTTGTATCAATTCTTTTCTTTAATGGATCATTTTGCATTAATCATTTTGTCAAACGTTATTCTTTAATCTTTTTCTTTAGTTTTGTTTCACTCCTGTAAGAAACTCTTGTATTGTAAGTTGCAATGTAAGAAAGAGCCATTATACCAATTCAGAATTTCTACTAGAAATGACGAATGGTTAAAAAAAGTTCCATACATAAGAAAATTAGACTTTCTTCCACGAAACTATTCACGGCATATCACACATTTTCCATTTCCTTTTACTATTTACTATAGTCTATTTTTAATATTATTTTTCTTTCCTTCCATGGATTCTTTGGTCAAGAATTGTCTTAGATTTTTTTATTTTGACCTGATTGAAATTAAGTGGATGCAATGAAAAAAGAAATTGAATTAGACTACTTAACTATTTCAATCTACTAATCTATTCTATGTAGATTCAAAGATAATATAATAGAAAGAATCTAAAGTGCCGTAGAAAAAACTATATGTAGTTCTTTCTACCACACTTTAAGATTCCAACCAGATCCTTTCATTTAAGACTTGGATTTTTTATTTAATCCCTTTTTAATTTCTTCAATTATCAATTGGAATTCCAATTAATTATTTTGGCTGACTGTTTTTACATAAATAATAAGTAAAAAAGAAGCAGGAACTAGAATGAACAGTGTAGTAGCAATAAATGCGAGAATATTGACTTCCATAACCTCTTTATTTTTTATTTTCACAATAACTCAGGATGTAATCCCATGGAGAGGGAAAAGGGGTATCTTGTAAATTCAAGGGTAGGGCTTGCATTCTGATAATACTGAATCAATTCAATATTATGAATATCGGATCTATCAAATCAATTCATGGATGAGAGTTATATTTCATGGATGAGAGTTATATAGTATAACATAGGAAGATCCTCTATCCACACTAAGACCAAAATGGGTTTTTTGATTGGATTAGGAATTCCCTCTTTTTTAATCCTTTTCTACTTTTTCTTTTCTATATCTCTAACCCACGAGCTTTCTTAATCTTATACTTTCTTAATCTTATACAATTTCCCTTCTTTTTTCTTATAGTTATACATACAATTATGTATGTATTATATGACCAACTTTCTATGGGTCACATAGACATCCAAATAAGCAGTAGAAGTGAGATGGGGAAAAGAGGTCTGAAATAAAAAGGGAATACGATTTATGTATGGATTCCGGTAAAATACCGATACTCTATTCCATAAGAGTGGAATAGGAAATTAAGATGAGGATGGTAAAAGGAAATATCAATTTCTCCATTCATTGAACCCTAGTTTGGGACTGACGGGGCTCGAACCCGCAGCTTCCGCCTTGACAGGGCGGTGCTCTAACCAATTGAACTACAATCCTCGTGGGGTGTATGGCATACCCGTTCTTAAACAGAACTGTAAGAAGATTCGATTCGTCTTTCGTACTCTAAGAAATAGACGAATCATATACTACATACCCACATATTATATTATATGTGGGTATAGTGAGAGTGACATAACTAGTATGTCGTGATTTTTTATCACTAAAATTGGATAATAATCCAGCCTTCAATAAGAAAAACTCTTTTGTTTGTAAGGAAGGAATGAGAGAGATATGGATTAGAAAAAAAATCTTTTTTTCTTTATCTTTTATTTCTATAGATCAAACATTTTATTTTATGGAAGAAAAACAAAAGGATTTAGTTCATACTCACGAAGCCCTAGATTTTTGGTTTGGGCCGAGCTGGATTTGAACCAGCGTAGACATTGTCAACGAATTTACAGTCCGTCCCCATTAACCACTCGAGCATCGACCCAGGAAGAATTTATTCTAGGGTTTTTGCTAATCTATGATTAACCTCCTTTCATAATACTCCCTACCCCTAGGGGAAGTCGAATCCCCGATGCCTCCTTGAAAGAGAGATGTCCTGAACCACTCGACAATAGGGGCATCACTAGACGATAGGGCCATATACAACCGCTCATGATTATACTATAATCATAGTATGAGCAGTTTTTTGGAATTGTCAATATACTCGAAAAGTATAAATAGATCCAAAGCAAAGAGTTTTTCCAAATTTTCTGTTATGTTTTCATCTAGGAATTTTTTAGTTGATCGTTATAGATTAATTCTCCGTGCTTCATTTAGTATTCAGACCAAAAATGCATCCATCCCGCACTAAGTCATAAAATTCTCTATAAATATAGAGAAAGTTTCAAAAACAAAGAAAAAAAAGTGAATCAATTTAGTAGAAAAGTACTCTATCAGATTCGAACCAACGACTTACGTCTTAGCACGAGATTACTCTACCACTAATTTAAAAAGCTCTTTATCGAATTTGAACCGATGACTTATGCCTTACCATGGCATTACTCTACCACTAAGTTAAAAGGGCTTTTTATTTAATTCAAAAATTAGCCACTTGGATTTCCCATTATGGGTCTACTGCATAATGTACATATTATATATATATATATAATATAGAGATAGAGAGAGACATTATGTAGAGATTGTATATGTATATATCGATATCTTGAGAGCACAAAATAAAATTAATAAAAAACATACCCTACATAACATATCCAACTCTTCTTCGTTCAGGGTTTTCTATTTCCGAAGACTAGTAAAATAGGCGGATTCTGGATCCCCAAGGATTCAATGGTATATGGATATGGAAAATATAAGATTTCCGATCCTAGCGGGAAAAGGCGGGGAACAGATACCCAATAGGATATATGATCCTTGGGAGGAACTTTTGGTAATGGCCTTGATCCTCTATGCTATTTTTTATGTGTTCTTAGTTCTATTGAACTTTTTTCATTCTTTTGAACAAGAATCTAATAAACTAAAATTGAGTCAGTGGAAAAAAGGAGAGAGAGGAAAGTGTTAAATGCAGAGAGTCGACTAATCAGAGACTTTTAGGATCTTCTTTACATAAGGTAAATCTGTCGGCCCTTTCCGTTTTTTCTTTAAGTTACAACTCTTTTCTGCTTACTTCTATCTAGCCATAGGGAAAGTCTATGATGAATTTGGAAAACTCATGTCACTCTTACTCTATGGCTCGGACTGTTGGGGAACGTTGCAGAAAACAAAAAAATTTCCTACTCGTTTCACCAAGATCATCTAGGAGTTCATCTAGAAACGAGTGATTAGATGCATCTACATACCTTTGTAGATCGCGAGCGGAAGCGTTCAAAAGAACGGTGATGATGTAGTCGTACTCGACGTGATCCAAATCACCGATGACCAGCGCCGAACGGACGGCACCTCCGCGTTCAACACACATACGGAACAGCCACGTCTCCTCCTTCTTGATCCAGCAAGGGAGGGAGGAGAGGTTGAGGGAGATGGCACCAGCAGCAGCACCATGGCGTGGTGTTGATGGAGCTGCAGTACTCCGGCAGAGCTTCGCTAAGCACTATGGAGGTGGAGGAGGTGTTGGGGAGGGAGAAGGAGGCAACCAAAGGCCAAGGCGTTCAGGTATGAAGTCCCTCCTCTCCCCCACTATATATAGGAGGGCCAAGGGGGGGGTGGCCGGCCCTAGGAGATCCAATCTCCTAGGGGGTGCGGCGGCCAAGGGGGGTTTCCCTCCCCCCCAAGGCACCTAGGAGGTGCCTTCCCCGCCTAGGACTCTTTCCCCCATAAACCCTAGGCGCATGGGCCTATGTGGGGCTGGTGCCCTTGGCCCATTAGGCCAAGGCGCACCCCCTACAGCCCATGTGGCCCCCCGGGACAGGTGGACCCACCCGATGGACCCCCGGGACCCTTCCGGTGGTCCCGGTACAATACCGATAACCCCGAAACTTGTCCCAATGCTCGAAACAGGACTTCCCATATATAAATCTTTACCTCCGGACCATTCCGGAACTCCTCGTGACGTCCGGGATCTCATCCGGGACTCCGAACAACATTCGGGTTACTGCATATACATATCCCTACAACCCTAGTGTAACTGAACCTTAAGTGTGTAGACCCTACGGGTTCGGGAGACAAGCAGACATGACCGAGACGACTCTTCGGTCAATAACCAACAGCGGGATCTGGATACCCATGTTGGATCCCACATGCTCCACGATGATCTCATCGGATGAACCACGATGTCGAGGATTCTATCAACCCCGTACGCTATTCCCTTTGTCTATCGATATGTTACTTGCCCGAGATTCGATCGTCGGTATCCCAATACCTCGTTCAATCTCGTTACCGGCAAGTCACTTTACTCGTACCGTAATGCATGATCCCGTGACCAGACACTTGGTCACTCTGAGCTCATTATGATGATGCATTACCGAGTGGGCCCAGTGATACCTCTCCGTCATACGGAGTGACAAATCCCAGTCTTGATCCATGTCACCCAACAGACACTTTCGGAGATGCCCGTAGTCTACCTTTATAGTCACCCAGTTACGTTGTGACGTTTGGCATACCCAAAGCACTCCTACGGTATCCAGGAGTTACACGATCTCATGGTCTAAGGAAAAGATACTTGACATTGGAAAACTCTAGCAAACGAACTATACGATCTTGTGCTATGTTTAGGATTGGGTCTTGTCCATCACATCATTCTCCTAATGATGTGATCTCGTTATCAATGACATCCAGTGTCCATAGTCAGGAAACCATGACTATCTGTTGATCAACGAGCTAGTCAACTAGAGGCTCACTAGGGACATGTTGATGTCTGTTATTCACACATGTATTACGATTTCCGGATAACACAATTATAGCATGAATAAAGACAATTATCATGAACAAGGAAATATAATAATAATGCTTTTATTATTGCCTCTAGGGCATATTTCCAACAGTCTCCCACTTGCACTAGAGTCAATAATCTAGTTACATTGTGATGAATCGAACACCCATGGAATTCTGGTGTTGATCATGTTTTGCTCTAGGGAGAGGTTTAGTCAACGGATCTGCTACATTCAGGTCCGTATGTACTTTACAAATCTCTATGTCTCCATCTTGAACATTTTCACGAATGGAGTTGAAGCGGTGCTTGATGTGCCTTGTCTTCTTGTGAAACCTGGGCTCCTTGGCAAGTGCAATAGCTCCAGTGTTGTCACAGAAGAGCTTGATCGGCCCCGACGCATTGGGTATGACTCCTAGGTCGGTGATGAACTCCTTCACCCATATTGCTTCATGTGCTGCCTCCGAGGCTGCCATGTACTCCGCTTCACATGTAGATCCCGCCACGACGCTTTGCTTGCAACTGCACCAGCTTACTGCCCCACCATTCAAAATATACACGTATCCGGTTTGTGACTTAGAGTCATCCAGATCTGTGTCGAAGCTAGCGTCGACGTAACCCTTTACGACGAGCTCTTCGTCACCTCCATAAACGAGAAACATTTCCTTAGTCCTTTTCAGGTACTTCAGGATATTCTTGACCGCTGTCCAGTGTTCCTTGCCGGGATTACTTTGGTACCTTCCTACCAAACTTACGGCAAGGTTTACATCAGGTCTGGTACACAGCATGGCATACATAATAGAACCTATGGCTGAGGCATAGGGGATGACGCTCATCTCTTCTATATCTTCTGCTGTGGTCGGACATTGAGCTGAGCTCAATTTCATACCTTGCAACACAGGCAAGAACCCCTTCTTGGATTGATCCATATTGAACTTCTTCAGTATCTTATCAAGGTATGTGCTTTGTGAAAGACCTATGAGGCGTCTCGATCTATCTCTATAGATTTTGATGCCTAATATATAAGCAGCTTCTCCAAGGTCCTTCATTGAAAAACTTTTATTCAAGTAGGCCTTGATGCTGTCCAAGAGTTCTATATCATTTCCCATCAAAAGTATGTCATCTACATATAATATGAGAAATGCTACAGAGCTCCCACTCACTTTCTTGTAAACGCAGGCTTCTCCATAAGTCTGTGTAAACCCAAACGCTTTGATCATCTCATCAAAGCGAATGTTCCAACTCCGAGATGCTTGCACCAGCCCATAAATCGAGCGTTGGAGCTTGCACACTTTGTCAGCATTCTTAGGATCGACAAAACCTTCCGGCTGCATCATATACAATTCTTCCTTAAGGAAACCATTAAGGAATGCCGTTTTGACGTCCATTTGCCATAATTCATAATCATAGAATGCGGCAATTGCTAACATGATTCGGACGGACTTCAGCTTCGCTACCGATGAGAAAGTCTCATCGTAGTCAACCCCTTGAACTTGTCGATAACCCTTAGCGACAAGCCGAGCTTTATAGATGGTCACATTACCATCCGCGTCTGTCTTCTTCTTAAAGATCCATTTATTTTCTATGGCTCGCCGCTCAACGGGCAAGTCAGTCAAAGTCCATACTTTGTTTTCATACATGGATCCTATCTCAGATTTCATGGCTTCTAGCCATTTGTCGGAATCCGGGCCCGCCATCGCTTCTTCATAGTTCGAAGGTTCACCGTTGTCTAACAGCATGATTTCCAAGACAGGGTTGCCGTACCACTCTGGTGCGGAATGTGTCCTTGTGGACCTTCGAATTTCAGTAGGGGCTTGATCAGAAGTATCTTGATCATTGTCATTAATTTCCTCTCCAGTCGGTGTAGGCACCTCAGGAACATTTTCTTGAGTTGCGCCATTTTCCGGCTCAAGAGGTAATACTTCATCAAGCTCTACTTTCCTCCCACTTACTTCTTTCGAGAGAAACTCTTTCTCCAGAAAGGACCCATTCTTGGCAACAAAGATCTTGCCTTCGGATCTGAGGTAGAAGGTGTACCCAATAGTTTCTTTTGGGTATCCTATGAAGACGCATTTTTCCAACTTGGGTTCGAGCTTTTCAGGTTGAAGTTTCTTGACATAAGCATCGCATCCCCAAACTTTTAGAAACGACAGCTTAGGTTTCTTCCCAAACCACAATTCATATGGTGTCGTCTCAACGGATTTCGACGGAGCCCTATTTAAAGTGAATGTGGCAGTCTCTAAAGCATAGCCCCAAAAAGAAAGCGGTAAATCGGTAAGAGACATCATAGATCGCACCATATCTAACAGAGTGCGATTACGACGTTCGGACACACCATTACGCTGAGGTGTTCCAGGCGGCGTGAGTTGTGAAACTATTCCACATTTTCTTAAGTGTGCCCCAAACTCGTGACTCAAGTATTCTCCTCCACGATCTGATCGCAGAAACTTGATTTTCCTGTCACGTTGATTTTCAACCTCACTCTGAAATTCCTTGAACTTTTCAAAGGTTTCAGACTTGTGTTTCATTAAGTAGATATACCCATACCTACTTAAATCATCAGTGAGAGTGAGAACATAACGATAGCCACCGCGAGCCTCAACACTCATCGGACCGCACACATCAGTATGTATGATTTCCAATAAGTCGGTTGCTCGCTCCATTGTTCCTGAGAACGGAGTCTTGGTCATTTTACCCATAAGGCATGGTTCGCACGTGTCAAATGATACATAATCAAGAGACTCTAAAAGTCCATCAGCATGGAGCTTCTTCATGCGTTTGACACCTATGTGACCAAGGCGGCAGTGCCACAAGTATGTGGGACTATCATTATCAACCTTACTTCTTTTGGTACTCACATTGTGAACATGTGTAGCATCACGTTCGAGATTCATAAAGAATAAACCATTCACCATAGGAGCATGACCATAAAACATATCTCTCATAAAAATGGAACAACCATTATTCTCAGATTTAAAAGAGTAGCCATCTCGAATTAAACGAGATCCCGATACAATGTTCATGCTCAAAGCTGGCACTAAATAACAATTATTAAGGTTTAAAACTAATCCCGAAGGGAGATGCAGAGGTAGCGTGCCGACGGCGATCACATTGACCTTGGAACCATTCCCGACGCGCATCGTCACCTCGTCCTTTGCCAGTTTCCGCTTATTCCGCAGCCCCTGTTTTGAGTTACAAATGTGAGCAACTGCACCAGTATCAAATACCCAGGAGCCACTACGGGCACTAGTAAGGTACACATCAATTACATGTATATCACATATACCTTTGGTTTTGCCGGCCTTCTTATCCGCTAAGTACTTAGGGCAGTTCCGCTTCCAGTGACCGCTTCCCTTGCAATAAAAGCACTCAGTCTCGGGCTTGGGTCCATTCTTTGGCTTCTTCCCGGCAGCTTGCTTGCCGGGCGCAGCAACCTCCTTGCCGTCCTTCTTGAAGTTCTTTTTACCCTTGCCTTTCTTGAACTTAGTGGTTTTATTGACCATCAACACTTGATGTTCCTTCCTGACTTCTACCTCTGCTGATTTCAGCATAGCAAATACTTCAGGAATGGTCTTTTCCATCCCCTGCATATTGAAGTTCATCACAAAGCTCTTGTAGCTTGGTGGAAGCGACTGGAGGATTCTGTCAATGACCGCATCAACCGGGAGATTAACTCCCAGCTGAGTCAAGCGGTTATGCAACCCAGACATAGTGAGTATGTGCTCACTGACAGAACTGTTTTCCTCCATCTTACAGCTGAAGAATTTGTCGGAGACTTCATATCTCTCGACCCGGGCATGAGCTTGGAAAACCATTTTCATCTCTTCGAACATCTCATATGCTCCATGTCTCTCAAAACGCTTTTGGAGCCCCGGCTCTAGGCTGTAAAGCATGCCGCACTGAACGAGGGAGTAGTCATCGAAACGTGCCTGCCAAGCGTTCATAACATCTTGTTCTGCAGGGAGAACGGGTGCGTCACCAAGCGGTGCTTGTAGGACATAATCTTTCTTGGCAGCTATGAGGATGATCCTCAGGTTCCGGACCCAGTCCGTATAGTTACTGCCATCGTCTTTCAGCTTAGTTTTCTCTAGGAACGTGTTGAAGTTGAGGACTACGTTGGCCATTTGATCTACAAGACATATTGCAAAGATTTCAGACTAAGTTCATGATAATTAAGTTCAACTAATCAAATTATTAGTGAACTCCCACTTAGATTAGACATCCCTCTAGTCATCTAAGTATTACATGATCCGAGTTAAACTAGACCGTGTCCGATCATCACGTGAGACGGACTAGTCAACATCGGTGAACATCTTCATGTTGATCGTATCTTCTATACGACTCATGCTCGACCTTTCGGTCTTCTGTGTTCCGAGGCCATGTCTGTACATGCTAGGCTCGTCAAGTCAACCTAAGTGTTTGCATGTGTAAATCTGTCTTACACCCGTTGTATGTGAACGTCTGAATAAAACACCCGATCATCACGTGGTGTTTTGAAACAGCGAACTGTCGCAACGGTGCACAGTTAGGGGGAACACTTCTTGAATTTATTGTGAGGGATCATCTTATTTACTACCGTCGTTCTTAGTAAACAAGATGCAAAACATGATAAACATCACATGCAATCAAATAATAAACGTGACATGCTATGGCCAATATCACATAGCTCCTTTGATCTCCATCTTGGGGCTCCATGATCATCTTGTCACCGGCTTGACACCATGATCTCCATCATCGTGTCTCCATGAAGTTGCTCGCCAACTATTAATTCTACTACTATGGCTAACGCGTTTAGCAATAAAGTAAAGTAATTTACATGGCGTTTCTTGATGACACGCAGGTCATATAAAAGAATAAAGACAACTCCTATGGCTCCTGCCGGTTGTCATACTCATCGACATGCAAGTCGTGATTCCTATTACAATAGCATGAACATCTCATACATCACATATAGATCATTCATCATTCATCACAACTTTGGCCATATCATATCACAAACCACTTGCTGCAAAAACAAGTTAGACGTCCTCTAATTGTTGTTGCAAGTTTTTACGTGGCTGAATTAGGGTTCTAGCAAGAACGTTTTCTTACCTACGTTAAAGCCACAATGTGATTTGTCAACTTCTATTTACCCTTCATAAGGACCCTGTTCATCGATTCCGCTCCAACTAAAGTAGGAGAGACAGACACCCGCCAGCCACCTTATGCAACTAGTGCATGTTAGTCGGTGGAACCGGTCTCACGTAAGCGTACGTGTAAGGTTGGTCCGGGCCGCTTCATCCCACAATACCGCTGAAGCAAGAAAGGACTAGTAACGGCAAGAAAGTTGACAAATCTACGCCCACAACAAATTGTGTTCTACTCGCGCAAGAAGAACTACGCATAGACCTAGCTCATGATGCCACTGTTGGGGAACGTTGCAGAAAACAAAAAAATTTCCTACTCGTTTCACCAAGATCATCTAGGAGTTCATCTAGCAACGAGTGATTATATGCATCTACATACCTTTGTAGATCGCGAGCGGAAGCGTTCAAAAGAACGGTGATGATGTAGTCGTACTCGACGTGATCCAAATCACCGATGACCAGCGCCGAACGGACGGCACCTCCGCGTTCAACACACGTACGGAACAGCCACGTCTCCTCCTTCTTGATCCAGCAAGGGAGGGAGGAGAGGTTGAGGGAGATGGCACCAGCAGCAGCACGACGGCGTGGTGTTGATGGAGCTGCAGTACTCCGGCAGAGCTTCGCTAAGCACTATGGAGGTGGAGGAGGTGTTGGGGAGGGAGAAGGAGGCAACCAAAGGCCAAGGCATTCAGGTATGAAGTCCCTCCTCTCCCCCACTATATATAGGAGGGCCAAGGGGGGGTGGCCGGCCCTAGGAGATCCAATCTCCTAGGGGGTGCGGCGGCCAAGGGGGGTTTCCCTCCCCCCCAAGGCACCTAGGAGGTGCCTTCCCCTCCTAGGACTCTTTCCCCCATAAACCCTAGGCGCATGGGCCTATGTGGGGCTGGTGCCCTTGGCCCATTAGGCCAAGGCGCACCCCCTACATCCCATGTGGCCCCCCGGGACAGGTGGACCCACCCGGTGGACCCCCGGGACCCTTCCGGTGGTCCCGGTACAATACCGATAACCCCGAAACTTGTCCCGATGCCCGAAACAGGACTTCCCATATATAAATCTTTACCTCCGGACCATTCCGGAACTCCTCGTGACGTCCGGGATCTCATCCGGGACTCCGAACAACATTCGGGTTACTGCATATACATATCCCTACAACCCTAGCGTAACTGAACCTTAAGTGTGTAGACCCTACGGGTTCGGGAGACAAGCAGACATGACCGAGATGACTCTCCGGTCAATAACCAACAGCGGGATCTGGATACCCATGTTGGATCCCACATGCTCCACGATGATCTCATCGGATGAACCACGATGTCGAGGATTCTATCAACCCCGTACGCTATTCCCTTTGTCTATCGATATGTTACTTGCCCGAGATTCGATCGTCGGTATCCCAATACCTCGTTCAATCTCGTTACCGGCAAGTCACTTTACTCGTACCGTAATGCATGATCCCGTGACCAGACACTTGGTCACTCTGAGCTCATTATGATGATGCATTACCGAGTGGGCCCAGTGATACCTCTCCGTCATACAGAGTGACAAATCCCAGTCTTGATCCATGTCACCCAACAGACACTTTCGGAGATGCCCGTAGTCTACCTTTATAGTCACCCAGTTACGTTGTGACGTTTGGCATACCCAAAGCACTCCTACGGTATCCGGGAGTTACACGATCTCATGGTCTAAGGAAAAGATACTTGACCTTGGAAAACTCTAGCAAACGAACTATACGATCTTGTGCTATGTTTAGGATTGGGTCTTGTCCATCACATCATTCTCCTAATGATGTGATCTCGTTATCAATGACATCCAGTGTCCATAGTCAGGAAACCATGACTATCTGTTGATCAACGAGCTAGTCAACTAGAGGCTCACTAGGGACATGTTGATGTCTGTTATTCACACATGTATTACGATTTCCGGATAACACAATTATAGCATGAATAAAGACAATTATCATGAACAAGGAAATATAATAATAATGCTTTTATTATTGCCTCTAGGGCATATTTCCAACACGGACTTAATGGGGGAAGAAAAAATCTTCCATAATTTCTTTTTTGTTCAATTCTGGACAAAAAAGAAAAGGAAAAAAGGAATTTATAGGGACAACATTACCCACTATATCCCCTAGTTTATATTGTAGGAATAATAAAAAAATTTAGCAGTCGGACACACTTACATCCTTGCAAAGTAAATAATTATTATTGTAGTCGTAACCGTAGAATAGGATCCTAATCAAAATAAATACATTTGGTTCAGGCGCTATTAGCATGGTAAGAAAAGATTTTTTTTACAGACCAGAGGGGCCATCTAAATCCTAAAGTAAAGGCGAGCAATCGAAGTAGAAGTACCAACGGCTCAATGTCATGAACCTTCTCCATCTGATTAAATAAGGGGGAATTAGCCTTCTTGTCAAATGGCTATCCTTGACAAAGGGTACCATTTATACCATAATCTACAATGTAGCGGGTATAGTTTAGTGGTAAAAGTGTGATTCGTTCTATTAATAACTGAATTTGAAATGATATACTTAAGGCATCCTTAAGTTTTTTATTTTTATATTCCGATGAAAACTTTAGTTCTTATAAAGGATTAAATTATTTTCCTCTCAATAGCATATTGAGGAAGAATATACATTCTGGCGATTTGTATCCAAAGACTAATTTAAATTGCATCCAAAATAAAAATAGGATTATGAGTACAGAGTCGCGAAGCATCATTTTGCATTGGATTAACTATTCCAATTTTTAAAATATGAGTAAAGGATCTATGGATGAAGATACAAAAAAGTTGATTTCCAATCGTAACTAAATCTTCTTAAAATAAGGAATAAGGAAGCCAAATAGCTAAAAAACGATAGTTTTGGTTTACTAGAACCATCCGCATATTGTTTCAGCTTGGTGGAAACCCAATTCTGTTCCTCAGGATCTCTTGAATGAAATTAGGTAACGAAGTAAGTAGATTAGATGGATTTAGATAGAATTTCTATCTCCTACTCTATAAGGATCATCTAGAAAGCGGAGAGCTTTGGTTCCATTCAAATAGAAAAGCTGACATAGATGTTAAGTGGTGAGAATATCCATAAAGGAGCCGAATGAAATCAAAATTTCATGTTCGGTTTTGAATTAGAGAGATTAAAAATAATCAACCACCATCGACTATAACCCCTAGCCTTCCAAGCTAACGATGCGGGTTCGATTCCCGCTACCCGCTCCATTCTGTATAAAGGAGTATTCTATTTGTCTAGACATGTTAGAGGCTTGTGTTCAAGCCTTTTTTGTCCACCAGTTTCTGGTACTCCAGAGCGGAGTAGAGTAGTTTGGTAGCTCACGAGGCTCATAACCTTGAGGTCACGGGTTCGATTCTCGTCTCTGCACTTAGCAGTCTATATAAAAGGACTATTCTATTTCTCTAGATATGGTAGAGGGGCGTATCCAAACCTTTTTTATTCATTAGTTCTCGGCCCTAGAGGGCAAAATTGAGCAGTTTGCAAAGTCACTTGCCTTTAAAAAAAGAAGGCGCAATGTTTCTCCCTATCTTGTAGAAAATAAAAATGAAACGAAAGGGATAGTCTACCTCTCCCTTCCCTTTAAAAAGAGTTTGCCTGTTGTTTGCCTTAGTTAATACCCAATTTTTGGAGCTCCGTTGGCGAGTTCTATTTCTGCCTCCGGAGCGCCCTCTTTTTTGAGTGGGATGCAAAGGATGGGTAAGATAGTAAGGGATACGGCACTAGACTAACACCTGATTAATACTTAATTTAATATAAGTAGTTAAACAGTTAACTAGACTAAACTTTTTATCATTGTACTTCGATAAATTAAGCGGGCGAGCGGCGGGAATCGAACCCGTATCTTCTCCTTGGCAAGGAGATATTTTACCATTTAGCTATGCTCGCTATGGTATATATTTTATAGCGTATATCCGCCTGGGTCAACCGTTTCATTTCATTTTCTATTATATTAGAGTTTTCCTTTTTTATTATCTGTCAATGAATATTCTAATGGGAATGGAATTTCATAATACTGAAAGAGAAGAGCTAGCAATTCGAAACGCAAATTGCGTTTTAATACGTCTCACTATTCTAATTTTTTAGAAGAAATGGCCTTTATTATTTCTTTTTTATGGGGTTAATAAATATTAACCAAATTTAATTTAAGAAATGAGAGAATTCGGAATAGCTACGAGAAAGACTAGTCCAATCCATAATGATGTACCGGAAAATACACCATTTTAATTATTTGACCAACCATAGGGAGAAGCAAATACAAGGGGTACACTAATTACTAAGACCGAGGAAGTCACAATTAATGCAAAAATAGCTAATTAGAAAGCAATAGTCATATTTCTAATCCTCCAAGCTACCGTCAAATAAAGTTGACTACATATTTGATCCCTCACTTAAACTAAAATTGTAAAAAAATACAAGAAGTAGGAGGGGTTTAATCATGAATCCATTGATTCTTCTCTTTAATTCAAATTTATTACTTAAACCGCTTTTTTATTTGGATATGGGGGTGAGAAGAGATTATTTACTCTTTATTTCACAAGCGGGTATAGCAGATCCTGTATCCGTGTATACATTATACAGAGATATATCGAAAAGGAACTTGTATCTGATATCTTTCTAGAGGCTAATAAATCTTTTTATTTTTTATATGGCTATGTTCTATTTGTAGGAGTAAAAAAAGGATTAGGCTGTGGAGAGATGGATGAGTGGTTGATAGCTCCGGTCTTGAAAACCGGTATAGTTGTAGGAACTATCGAGGGTTCGAATCCCTCTCTCTCCTTTTGCTTATTGAATACGTTTGTTTCTTTCATTTTTTTGTCCCTTATCTTTCTTTCATAAAAAGGAATGAATGGCTCGGCTAGATGGAATAACCGAGCCAGAACATAAAAAAGTAGAACATGTATAGATAAGAAAATCTTAGTTAAGAGGGTTCATGTAAAGAATATGTTCCAAATAATGATCGATTCCCTTTTCAAAACCTGCTACAGCAGCTCGGGCTCTTCCTGCATGCCATAAATGGCCCACAAAAAACAAGAATCCTAGAACAAAATGAGAAGTTGATAACCAACTTCTAGGAGAGACATAATTAACTGCATTGATCTCGGTAGCTATGCCACCCACGGAATTTAAAGAGCCTAAAGGAGCGTGGGTCATATATTCTGCTGAGCTTCATTCTTGCCAAGGTCGTATGTCTTTTTTCAACCTACGCAAGTCCAAACTATTGGGGCCCCTTAGAGGTTCTAACCATGGAGCACGAAGGTCCCAAAAACGCATAGTTTCCCCTTCAAAGATAACCTCCCCAGTTGGGGAATGCCTTAGATATTTACCTAAACATGTGGGTCCTTGAGCGGATCCCACATTAGCTCCAAGACGCTGGTCTCTAACTAGAAAAGTAAATGTTTGAGCTTGAGAAGCTTCTGGCCCGGTGGGTCCATAAAACTCATTCGGATAAGCTGTATTATTGAACCATACAAAACAACAAGCGATAAAACCAAAGACAGATAAAGCAGCTAAACTATAAGACAAGTAACCTTCTCCAGACCATACAAATGCACGGCGAGCCCATGCGAAGGGTTTGGTTAAAATATGCCAAATTCTGCCAAATACACAAACAAAACCCAACCATACATGCCCACCAATTATATCTTCTAAATCATCTACACTAACAGTCCACCCTTCTCCACCAAAAGGAGATTTTAGTAAAATAACCAAATATAACACTGGGACTAAGGGTCAAATTGGTAATTTTTCTTACATCTCCCCTAGGGGCCAAGGTATCATATACACCTCCAAAATAAAGAGCCTTGAGTACTAGAAGAAAAGCACCTAGACCTAGCAAAATTAAGTGAATACCCAAAATTGTAGTCATTTTATTTCTATCTTTCCAGACATAACCAAAGAATGGAAAAGATTCCTCAAGAGTCCCGGGTCCCAGAAGCGTGTGATAAATGCCACCGAAGCCTAAGACTGCGGAGGAAATTAGGTGAAGTATGCCAGATACAAAGTACAGAAAAGTATTTAGAACTTCCCCCTAGCCCTACTCCCCAACCTAGAGTAGCTATGTGTGGAAGTAAAATAAATCCTTGTTCATACATGGGCTTTTCTGGTACGAAATGGGCCACTTCAAATAGGTTCATTGCTCCGGCCCAGAATACGATTAATCCAACATGGGCTACATGAGCTCCAAGTAGTTTACCAAACAAATTGATAAGTCTGGCATTCCCAGCCCACCAAGCAAAGCCAGTGGTTTCTTGGTCACGACCAGCTAAAACGAAAGTTCCATTAAAGAGCATTTCCACATGGTAGAACCTCCTCAGGGAATATATGATTTTTGTCGTGGAGTTGACACGGCAGATGTCCTAGAGCAAGGACTTAGTCGTAGGGACATCACACTAGGAAGCTTAAAGGGGTTAATCAGGACAAAGGACACACGAGAGAGTTTTTATACTAGTTCGGCCCCTTACGATGAAGGTAAAAGCCTACGTCTAGTTGGGATTGGTATTGCTGAAGTTTCGGTCTCCAAGAGGCTTAACTCGCCGGCTTGGTTATTGACTTGGTTGTTTCTTGTCCTAAACCGCCACCGGGTCGTCCCCTTATATACACGGGTTGACGCCTGGTGGCCTACAGAGTCCCGGCCGGCTCATAATCATGTCCGGCTCGGTGACTTCCTTTACATGCCTTTCTTTACAAGTCTTTCCTTACATACGGCGGTTTACAGTATCAGGCTTTAAACCGGCCCCAGGCCTTTGGGCCTTCTATACGTTTAGTAAACTATCATCTTGAATGTTTGTCGGGCTTCTTATGTAACCCGCCATTAGGGCTGACCCGGCCCCTCCTGGGCGGGTCATACTGGTAGTAGTATCCCCAACATTAGGCCCCAGGTTGACTTTGAACTTTGTTCTCTGTCAATCTTTAATACTTAGGTGGAATCCATCCCCTGTCTGAAAACTTTTGTAACCCGCCGTGACGTCATCTTCTGAAAACACAAAAAACTTTCATGATGTCATCTTCCAACGGATCTTTCATTTTTTAATGCCTTCCGAGAATCGAGGCGTCCGTTTATTTGGATAATCATTATTCGGGTCTCCTTGATTTTCGCGCCCACCTGTTCGCGCACTCCCTTATAAATAGGTACGACTTAGGTCTTGTTCATTCTCCTCCTTCGGTCGTCTTCCTCCTCTCGCTGTTTCACTGCCGCTCGAGCTCTGCCGCCGCCACCGCAGATCTCCTCGTCTTCTTCACCTCAGGCCGCTGCATCGACCAGATTTGACCAGAGAAACGCGACGAACCTCCGCAGTAGCCCTGCATCTGTAAGTCCATTTCCTTCTCTGCCTTAGATCTGCATTACGGCTTCTCGAGTTTGTCGGTGTTCGTCGGAGTTCGTCACAGACTCTTGGTAGATTTCACCTCCGATGCCCTTTCCTGATCGTCCGATAGTGTAGAACTTCTGCGGTATCTGTTTGGCATTCATTTTAGATAGCAGTAGATCTCTTTCTCCTGTATAGATGCTTTGTTAGCTAATAAACTCATCTATACTAGAGTTTTAGGTCTAGAATATTTTCTTTTTGGGACAACCATTTGATCCAAAATAGTAATGAGAGCTTGGTGAAACTTGTTTATGCCAAGACTTAGCTGAATCTGTTTTCTGAGAAAATCTGTAGTCATGGCGGCTTACCACTCTGGCTTTCTTTTCCTTATATGTCATTAGCCCTTAGTTTAAGCCGCTGTTACTTGTTTTACAACCTCAACCTTTAGCTGTAAATTGAACCGGCATGTTGTTTTTCCTTTTTCAGTCCTTTACACGCCATGCCGTCAAAGACACCCACCGTCTGTAACTGGGTCCCCTCATCCATAACCGAGGAACGGTTAAAAGAGTTCTTCCTCATTGGGTTTCTGCCTTCAAAAACTATCATGTCTTATCGTGCTCCTGACCCGGAGGAAGAACGCCCCAATCTAAAAGACGGAGAAGTGATTGTCTTCACTGACCACATTAACCGTGGCTTTTCACCGCCCGGTTCAAAATTCTTCAGAGAGGTCCTTCATTTTTTTCAAACTCCATCCTCAGGACCTTGGACCCAATTCCATATCTAATATTTGTAATTTCCAAGTGCTTTGTGAGGTGTATCTTCAGCAAGAGCCGACCATAGAGCTGTTTAGAGAGTACTTTTATCTGAACCGGCAGAACGAATGCACCAACGGTCCCAGCTTAGAACTTGGAGGCATCTCAATTCAGCGTCGTCAGGGTGCTGTCTTCCCTCTCACAGTTTTACCAAGTCACCCAAAGGACTGGAACCAAACTTGGTTTTACTGTCAGGATATCTCTCCAGCAAACGAGAAGCTGATGCCGGGTTACCGCCCCGGTCGTCTTGACTCCAAGTTCACCCTTCCGGATAAACTCACCATTGCTGAACGCAAGAGGCTGCTTCCATCCATCAGAAGAATCAACGCTTTGTTGGGGAACGGTTTAACCAGAGTAGATCTGACCCGCTGTTGGATCTCATGGTGGGTTATTCCATTAAGCCATCGATCAAAACTGATGTATGAATACAGTGGAGGCCCGGACGACTCTCTTCGTCACAGCCCAGTTGAACTCACCGAAGAAGACATTGTTTCAATGTCAAACCTTTTGGTGAATGGGAAATATGAGGACTGCAACATTGTTGGGTTAAATCCCTTCTGCAAGCTTAACCCGGTACCAGAAGTAAGTATATTCTGATCTCTTTTCCTTTGTGTTTTGCTCAGCTATACTACTTTAGCACTAATCTTTCTTCTTGTCTTTGCAGGCCAATTCTGGCTTTTGGAAGGTGAAATATGACCACGAGGCTGCCAAGAAGGCGAAAGCCGCCGCCATGAACACCAAGAAGACGACCCGGAGAACTAAGAAGAAGAAGAAAGCCACTGTTGAAGATTTAATGAAACTTGATGACATGTCTGACTCGGAGGTAGCCCTTGATTCCCTTGGCCAACTTTTTAACAATCTTATTGACACTGATCCTTACCAGGATGACACTAGGGCCAGTCAGGCCGGGGAAGCAGAGGTAACTATCATTTCCTCCAACTCAAAGCCCTTACCAAGACACAAAGTTCGACGAGTGATCCGTAAAGTAAGGTTTTCTAACCCCTTAGCTCACTTGGATCCCAACTTTCATTTGAAAAAGCAGCAACATGAAAGCCGCCGTGAAGTTGAGATTGAAGATGAACCGGCTGTCGTCCTTCAACAGACCCCTCGGAAACGCCCGAACGAGGTTTACTTATTACTGTCCTTAACTTGTTTTAATGAATCCTGCTCCTTGTATTTCTTTTAACTCCTTTCTTTTACCTTTTCAGGAGGTGTCTCGTTCCTTAGGCGACTCATCACAAACACAATTTCCGGCTTTCAAGACTGCTCCTGGGTAATAAGAAATCCTCTTTTCTTCCAGGTTGATCAATTGTATCTTGATGCTGACTACCCTGCAATGTTTTTTCCTTAGCGACAAGGCTAAATCCAAGAAGGCGAAGGCAGCAAAACCGGCGGAAGACCCGCCGGTACTAGCATCTGACCCGGCTAGGCCGCCTTCTCCATTAACTGACGCCCCAAAAGACCCGCCTATTGTCAATGAAGCAAATCCTCCAGAGCCGTCCCTTGACAAAGCCACTATGAATCCTTCTAGAGCTGGACCATCAAGCTCAACCGACCCGCCGTCTCCACGTGTTCAAGATGTTCAGATTACTGGGAGTTGCTTTGTTGAGCCGGGGAACCCAACGGTGTTGGCTCAGTGCACAGCAAAGCAAGAAGCATTGGAAAGGCATAAGGTTCACTTTGATGTTGCCAATTATGACCGTCTCAATGCCAGTGATATCTTATCCGGCTATCTTAGTCATGTACACTCTAGTCGTGAGTCTGAGATCGAGATGGTCAAGCAGCTTCAGTTGAAGTACGAGGTACGTTGTTTCTGGTTTACTAATATTCCTTCAGCCCTCAAGTCTTTAGATTATGAGAGAAACAGAATAACCTGTAGGCTTAAAGTACAGTCCAAGACTTTTACCTCTGAATCTTTGCCTAATATTGATAGAAACAAAGACTTCACCTATAGTCCCCAAGGACCGGTTTATTTTGACCATCAATGAATCGGTACTTTATAATTTAAAACCGTCTTCAAAATACTTAATCCTCCGGTTTAACCTTGATAACTTTGCTGAACTGCGTACATTAGCCCCCAAGTGCCAAGTGATGTTACTTTATAAGGGACTTGGGACTTTAAATATGTTAGCAGAGTCATAAAAAATTGATTTGGCATACATTAGCCCCCAAGTGTCAAGTGGTTTACTCGTAAAGTAATTTGAGACTTGAATCTTGAATTTGAATATTTGAATTTGAAACCAAGTCTTGACTTATCTGAACGTTTCACAGAATGCCTTGTCTGAATTGAACTCTCAATTGTCGGACGCAAAGACCCGACTAGCAAGTCAGGAGTCCGAAATCAAATCTTCCACTTCCAAACTGCAAATGAGCCTTTCTGCAATGGAAAATTTGAAGACCAGCTTTGCTGCCAAGGAGAAGGTTTGGGAAAATGAGAAAACACTTCTGACCCGATGAGCTGAGACGGCCGAAACAGCTCTGAAAGAAATTTCAACAGAGCTGAACGGTTTAAAGGGCCAGGTGTCTCAGATGGTCGCTGCTATCTTTGGTAAGCTGCCTGATTTGACCTTTCGCATAATTTTTGCCAAACCGGAGTATAATCCGCCAACTTACTCTGTTAAAAATATATGCAGGTCCACGAAGTAAAAATCTAAGCAAAGACCCGTTGATTAAACTGAAGGCAGTATACACCTTGGTTGAACAATTGTATATTGGTGCACAATGGGCTCTGGCCGCTATCTCTCCTGCAAATCAAGGACCCAACCGGCTTAGCGATGTCCTGAAGAAGCTGTCCATCCTTCCTGTTAGATTCCAAGAAGTAAAACGCTCCTGCGCGCGAGCCGGAGCTTTGATTGCCCTAAGCCGCTCCAAGGCTTGGGTGCCAGACTTAGACCCGGCGGACGTAGCAAGAGGTTACCCTACTGTGAAGGAGGACGGGTCTCCGTTTGATCAGGATGATTTCATAGCATGTGTACGCGAAGTCCAGCCTCAGGCGACTAGTCTTGGAGATGACACCAATGTTGACAAGTACCAACCGGGTTTTGATAGTGAAAATAAGAAGATGGCCAGTCCTTCATACAAAGTAGCAGTCTAATCCCACCAGTGAGAGAAGATACCTTTGCCCTGGAAATTGACCCAGTCGGCCTGATTGACGACGAAGCCGAATTTGTCGCCATGAACGGCTTTGATTGGTCAAAATCCAACTTCTAGCAAACAGAAGGTGGTGAACCGGCGAGGGAGGGACGATGATCATCTTCATAGGCTTATAAAGCCTTGTAATAACTTAGTTGCTAAAACACCGCATGTTTTCTTATGCCGTCGTGCATAAAATACTTCTATGTGAATCTGCTTCCAGATGTCAATCTATGCATCGTTTAATGTTTGTCTCTGCGATATTTGAACTCTGTTCCTGTGAATACAAGAAAAAGACTTGCAAGGCGGTTTAGAACCAAACGGGTTTAAACACCCTAATTTACAGCCAATATATTTACCTCAATAAACAAACAGAGACAAATATAAAGAAAGGATAAGGGTTAAAACCAATTCTTGAGTTAACGCAGCGGGTAAGCGCGTATAAGTAAGAACCATACCTTGTCCTTGTTGATCCTTAGATCACCGGTTTTAATAATCTGGGTGGTGAACTTGATAATTCAATATGTATGTAACGTTAATACTTCTTGAATACTCAATGATCATCATATCTTAGTAGCTCGTACCTTTGGATCCTTGAGCCACCGGCTTGAATAACCCGGGCGGCTGTGTTGTTCAATAATTGAGCCGGTGAAGAAAACTAGGCTATCTTATTTGTAATATTGAAACAACAAAAGCTAAAAGGCAAGCAACAAATAATAAACATAATTTTAACTCTGTATTCAAAAGGCTGGGGTTTCTGATTCAAATACGACCAGTAAACCGGACCAAAGGGGTTAAGCTAAGGTTCGAATATGACCATATAGCCCCCAGTGGCTTTGGCGTTGCGCCGATCAAGAGGGTACCGACAACTATGTTCTCTTTGGTTCGAATACGACCTATGTTTGAACAGGAAGCCCCCAAATGACCTTGAGAGGTTTTTAACGACCCTGATTCGAATACGATCCAAGTCGGACTCAAAAGGGGTTAAGCTGTGATTCAGATACGATCAAGACGCCCCCAAGTGAGTTTGGCCTTGAGCCGATCAAGAGGGTTACGATAGCTATGTTCTCTTTGGTCCGAATACGACCTATGTTTGAACAGGAAGGCCCCAAGTGACCTTGAGATTTGCAGCTAGATTCGGATACGATCATAAGCCAGACCAAAAAGGTTAAACTTGATTCAGATATGATCAGCTCCTTAATAGTCATTTGTAAGTAAGAAATAATAAAGATGTATAGTCTGTGAAAAGAAAAGAGACCGATGGTCTTACTTTATTGCTTATCATAGTATATACAACGTGAACGTATGTACATGTTGAGAGCCGGTGGCTCAGGTGTAGTATGGCCGAAGTTGAGCAATGTTCCATGGCCGGCGGGTCCCCTCTTCCGAATTACGTGACTCTGCATGCTCTCGAACGTCAATGAGGTAGTATGACCCATTGTTTAAATTTTTACTGACCACAAAGGGTCCCTCCCAAGGTGGGGATAACTTGTGTGCATCTGAAAGATCCTGGATGAGCCGGAGCACCAAGTCGCCTTCCTGAAAAGTCCTGGACTTAACCCAGCGGCTGTGATAACGACGCAGGTCCTGTTGATAAATTGCTGACCGTGTCACTGCTAAGTCCCTTTCTTCATCCAGCAAGTCAAGTGCATCCTATCTAGCTTTTTCATTGTTAGCTTCAACATAAGCTTCTACACGGGGCGAGTCATGACGGATGTCACTAGGCAACACTGCTTCTGCTCCGTAAACCATGAAGAAGGGTGTGTAACCCGTAGACCTGTTGGGTGTAGTATTGATGCTCCATAACACTGAGGGTAATTCCTCTACTCAACAACCCGGCATTCGCTGTAAAGGAACCATAAGCTGGGGTTTTAGCCCTTTCAGAATTTCCTAATTGGCTCTCTTCGCTTGACCATTGGATTGAGGATGAGCTACATAAGAAACATCAAGCCGGATGTGCTGTCGCTGACAAAACTCTTCCATAGCCCCTTGGGACAGATTAGTGCCATTATCTGTGATAATACTGTGTGGAAAACCGAAATGGAAGATTACTTTTTTGATGAACTGAACCGCCGTGGCTGCATCACACTTACTCACAGGCTCCGCCTCAACCCATTTGGTGAACTTCTCAACTGGCACCAAGAGATGTGTCTTTTTATCCTTAGACCTTTTGAAAGGTCCCACCATGTCAAGCCCCCAGACCGCAAATGGCCAAGTGATTGGAATCATCCGGAGCTCTTGAGCCGGCACATGCGCTCGTCGTGCAAATTTTTGAGATCCATCACATCTACTGACCAGATCTTCTGCATCAGCATGAGCCGTCAACCAGTAAAAACTGTGAAGAAATGCTTTGGCCACAAAAGATTTTGACCCGGCGTAATGACCGCAATCGCCTTCATGGATCTCATGAAGGATTTCTTGACCTTCTTCGGGGGAAACACACCATTGAAACGCTCCGGAAACACTGCGATGAAACAACTCTCCATCCGAAATCGTCATGGACTTAGATCACCGGGTTATCTGCTGAGCCAGGGTCTCATCCGCTGGCAACTCTCCCCGGGTCATGTAAGCCAAGAATGGTATTGTCCAATCTTGGATGACATGAAGAGCCGCTACCAACTGCGCCTCTGGGTCAGGAACAGCTAAATCTTCTTCTGTGGGCAACTTGACAGAGGGGTTATGCAAAACATCCAAAAAGGTGTTGGGTGGCACTGGCTTATGCTGAGACCCTAGCCGGCTTAAAGCATCAGCCGCTTCGTTCTTTCGACGGTCAATGTGTTCCACCTGATAACCTTTAAAATATCCTGCAACAGCATCGACCTCTCGGCAATAAGCCGCCATGAGAGGGTCTTTGGAATCCCACTTGCCAGATACCTGTTGAGCCACTAGATCTGAATCACCAAGACATCTGACCCGGCTCAAGCTCATCTCCTTTGCCACTCGAAGACCATGGAGCAAGGCTTCATACTCTGCTGCGTTGTTAGTGCATGGAAACATCAACCGTAACACATAACAAAATTTATCACCTCGTGGCGAAGTTAACACAACTCCAGCCCCCGAGCCTTCCAATTGCCTGGATCCATCAAAATGAATAGTCCAATATGTGTTGTCCGGCTTCTCTTCCGGCATCTGCATCTCTGTCCAGTCATTGATGAAGTCAACCAGGGCTTGAGACTTAATTGCAGTACGTGGAACATACTTCAACCCATGAGACCCAAGCTCAATTGCCCACTTGGCGACTTGCCCCGTGGCTTCTCTGTTTTGAATAATGTCTCCCAAAGGAGCAGAGCTAACCACAGTGATTGGATGTCCCTGAAAGTAATGCTTAAGCTTCCGGCTCGCCAAGAACACCCCGTAAACAAGCTTCTGCCAATGTGGATATCGTTGTTTAGACTCAATTAGCACTTCACTGACATAATACACCGGCCGCTGAACCGGGTGCTCTTTGCCAGCCTCCTCGCGCTCTACCACAATAGCCACACTAACAGCCCGTGAGTTGGCAGCTACGTATAACAATAGCGGCTCTTTCTCAATTGGAGCAGCCAGGACCGGCGGCTCAGCCAGCTGTGCCTTTAGATCCTCAAAAGCAGCGTTCGCAGCATCGCTCCAAACAAAAACATCCGTTTTCTTCATCAACTGATACAGAGGCATAGCCTTTTCCCCTAACCGGCTTATGAACCGGCTCAAAGCAGCCACATGACCCGCGAGTCGATGAACATCATTGACGCAGGTTGGTTTGGATAGAGATGTGATTGCCTTGATTTTCTCCGGGTTAGCTTCAATACCTCGGTTAGACACTAAAAAACCCAAAAGCTTACCGGCTAGCACTCCAAAAACACACTTGGCTGGGTTAAGCATCATCTTGTAAACCCGAAGATTATCAAAAGTCTCTTTCAGGTCTGTGACCAAGGTTTCCTCTTCCCTGGATTTCACCACTATATCATCCACATAAGCATGAACATTGCGCCCAATTTGATCATGAAGACAATTCTGCACACACCGCTGGTAAGTCGCCTGGGCACTCTTAAGACCAAAAGGCATAGACACATAGCAGAAAGCTCCAAAAGGAGTTATAAAAGCTGTCTTCTCTTGATCCTTGACTGCCATATTAATCTGATGATAACCGGAATAAGCATCTAAGAAACTCAAATGTGCGCAACCCGCCCTAGCATCAATGATCTGATCAATACGGGGGAGAGAAAAATGATCAGCCGAACAAGCCTTGTTCAAATCTGTGTAATCCACACACATACACCAGGTGCCATTCTTTTTTAGTACAAGCACCGGGTTAGCTAACCATTCTGGGTGAAAGACCTCCACAATGAACCCGGCTGCCAAGAGCCGGGCCACCTCTTCTCCGATGGCCTTGCGCCTTTCTTCATTGAACCGTCGGAGAAACTGTCTGACGGGTTTGAACTTTGGATCGATATTAAGAGTGTGCTCAGCGAGTTCCCTCGGGACACCCGGCATGTCTGAAGGTTTCCATGCAAAGATGTCCCGGTTCTCAAGGATGAACTCGATGAGCGCGCTTTCCTATTTCGGATCCAAGTTTGCGCTGATGATGAACTGTTTGGATGAGTCACCAGGTACAAAGTCAACCATCTTAGTGTCATCAGCTGATTTGAATTTCAACTCTGGCTCATGCTCTATTGTTGTTTTCTTTAATGACGTCATGTCCGCCGGGTCAACATGATCCTTGTAGAATTTTAACTCCTCTGTTGCACAAACAGATTCAGCATAGGCGGCATCACCCTCTTCATATTCCAACGCTAGCTTCCGGCTCCCATGTACTGTAATGGTGCCCTTATGACCCGACATCTTGAGCTGCAAATATATGTAACACGGCCGAGCCATGAATTTGGCATAAGCCGGCCGCCCAAACAGAGCATGATATGGGCTTTTGATCTTAACCACTTCAAAGGTTAATTTTTCTGCTCTGGAGTCATATTCATCCCCAAAGGCTACTTACAGCTCAATCTTCCCAACTAGGTATGCCGATTTACCAGGTACCACACCGTGAAAAACAGTGTTGGATTGTTTAAGATTTTTATACGTCAATCCCATCCGGCGGAACGTCTCATAGTAGAGGATGTTGATGCTGCTGCCTCCATCCATGAGTGCGTTAGTAAACTTGTACCCACCAACCTGAGGTGCCACTACCAAAGCCAAGTGACCCGGATTATCAACCCGGGGCGGGTGATCCTCTCTACTCCACACAATAGGCTACTCCGAACAACGTAGATAACGTGGAATTGCCGGCTCAACGGCATTGACGGCCCTCTTGTGGAGTTTCTGGTCCCTCTTACATAAACTGGTAGTAAAGACATGATACTGTCCACTACTCAACTACTTTGGGTTGCTCTGATAGCCGGATTGCTGCTGCTGCTGATTCCCTTGGCCGTGTTGCTGATTATATCCTCCTTGGTGACCAGGATAACCCTGACCGTGAAAACCTCCTCCGCTTGAACCGGCGCCCGGGGCCTGAAAGCCGCCTCCACCTGAGCCACCACCTGGGCCGTGACCCCCATCAAATGCGTTTGAATTTTTAAATGCCTTCATGATCGTGCAATCCTTCCACAAGTGGGTGGCTGGTTTCTCCCGGGTGCCGTGTTTTGGACAAGGTTCATTCAACAACTGCTCAAGGGTGGGGCCTGACCCGCCCGATCGAGGGGGTTGTCTGCCCTTGCGCCGCTGATTACCACCCTGCGCATTAGTATTGGCAACAAACTCATCAGCCTTACGTTTATTACCTCCCTGATTCGCCAGGTTATGCTGGTGACCCTTGCCATTGCCGTTCTTATTTCCCTTCGTTGCCTTTTCTTCGTCAGACACCGGGTCCTTGGCGGTATCAGAATCGGCATACTTGACAAGAGCTGCCATCAACGTTCCCATGTCATTACAATCACGTTTAAGCCGCCCCAACTTCTGCTTCAGAGGTTCAAAGTGACAATTTTTCTCCAACATCAAAACTGCTGAGCCGGCATCCATCTTATCAGATGAATGTATTATCTCCTTGACCCGGCGCACCCAATGGGTTGTAGATTCACCATCCTCTTACTTGCAATTGGTCAGGTCCACAATCGGCATTGGCTGCTTACACGTGTCCTTAAAGTTCTGGATGAACCGTGCTTTCAACTCTGCCCATGAGCCGATAGAATTGGGTGGCAATCCGTTCAACCAGGTCCGAGCCGTTCCATCCAACATCATGGTAAAATACTTGGCCATCGCAGCATCGCTAACCTCCAACAGCTCCATAGCCATCTCATAACTCTCAATCCAAGCCCCCGACTGTAGGTCAGCCGTGTAATTAGGCACCTTACGAGGCCCCTTGAAATCCTTGGGCAACCGTTCATTGCGTTTGGCTGGGACCAGGAAAGGCACGCCTCCGGTTCTTGTGGCCACTCCTACCTCAACCGAGGTTGCTGGATAAACCGGAAAGGTTTGGTGAGCTGCCTGCTCTGCCGCTATCTGATCCGCCCGTTCCGCCTCATGACGAATCCTTTCCTGATCCGCCAAGTTAAGGGCTCCAGCCCGTACCGGCTCATGCCTATATGACCGGTTGTGGCATTGAGCATTACTTGACATCTCTGCGGACTCCATGTGCCTACTGTAACTCGGGCTCCGGCTTGGGCGAGGAGTTGAATGAATCCTGTCTCGACTGTAGGAGTATGCATCCTGCTGGGCCAAAGCTGTCTGAAGTAGTTCTCTTACCCTCCGGGTTTCAATTGCTGCTGGCGAGTCGCCTTCCATTGGGAGAGCTGCCAAACGAGCCGACGCTGCGATGAGATTTTCCATAGGGTTAGAGAAGTGACCCGGAGGTGTTGATACATAACGAGGAGGAGCTGTATTCAGGCGGGGTGGCTCCATGGCGCGTGGCTGATCTGGTGCACCGGGTGTCGTGACCCGGTTCGCCTCCGGCGGGTTGCTCCCCCCAGCCCCGGGTGTATGGAACAGGTTCCTCGGATCCAGCGTTAGAGGCAGTTGCGATTGAGTTTTCTGATGCCTGCTCCTCATGACCTTGTTCGATGCATTAAGATCCACCGAGAGCCGGAAAGTTTCTGCTTGAAGTTGCTGAGCACGAGCATCCAGAGCTGCTTGTTACGCTACCATCCGGGTTTCCTCGCGGCTAGATTTTACTTAGCTTGCACCATCTCCTCCTGCACGCGTGCCACTTCTGTGTCATGCTAGGCTTTATCCGCCGGTTCTACCGTAGCGGTTAACAGAGTTGTCAGCCTATCCATGAGGTCCATTAGAACCTAAGCCGGGGGGCGCGCGGGGTCTCCTAACCCGGCTGCTACCGACCCGGTAGCTGCTGCTGCTGCTGCTGTGGTGGAGTTCTGCCCAGGTTGCGTCCCCTCCATGAAGACTTCGGCCCAATTTGGCGGCTCAAGGGGGTCCGGAATACTGCTGCCATTGGAACAGCCCCCGAGCATGCCGTCTTGCAGCTGGTACAACGAGTCCGTCTCACCTGTTGATGATGCAGTATCAGAGCAGATGGCCGTCTCCCCGCCTTCCATTGATCCTTCGGAGTATTCATCGCCATGGACGCAGCCCACGAAGGCATGTTTCACGATAGATTGAACACGTGTGGACCCGGCATGCTGAGCCATTTCGATGAGGTTGGTGTGGACGTCCGGCTCAGGGCCTGACTCGCCGATCTGGCCGATGAAGACGTGAATTCCGCCGAAGGGGACCCGGTACCCGTACTCGATCGAGCCGGCCTCGGGGCCCCAGCCTTCGTCGTCGATGTAGAGTTTGCCGCGACGACTCTTGGTCATCCGGCCCACAGCGTATCCCTTGAGCCCTTCGAAGTTGCCCTTCAAGAACTCAAATCCACCGTGCGCCGGCCCCATGGTGGGCGCCAACTGTCGTGGAGTTGACACGGCAGATGTCCTAGAGCAAGGAATTAGTCGTAGGGCCATCACACTAGGATGCTTAAAGGGGTTAATCGGGACAAAGGACACACGAGAGAGTTTTTATACTAATTTGGCCCCTTACAATGAAGGTAAAAGCCTACGTCTAGTTGGGATTGGTATTGCTGAAGTTTCGATCTCCAAGAGGCTTAACTCGCCGGCTTTGTTATCGACTTGGTTGTTTCTTGTCCTAAACCGCCACCGGGTCGTCCCCTTATATACACGGGTTGACGCCTGGTGGCCTACAGAGTCCCGGCCGGCTCATAATCGTGTCCGGCTCGGTGACTTCCTTTACATGCCTTTATTTACAAGTCTTTCCTTACATACGGCGGTTTACAGTATCAGGCTTTAAACCGGCCCCCAGGCCTTTGGGCCTTCTATACGTTTAGTAAACTATCATCTTGAATGTTTATCAGGGTTCTTATGTAACCCGCCATTAGGGCTGACCCGGCCCCTCTTGGGCGGGTCATACTGGTAGTAATATCCCCAACAATTTTCATGAGGCTGATCCTAAGCTGCCATCCACGCACGAATACCCTCGTTTAAAAGAATATTTTGGTGTAGAAAGTCTCAAATTCAGGATCTTCCACTACACGAATTTCCTAGGAAACAAAGTCATAGGCACGTGAGTTCAGAGCCAAGCCAACTACGCCAATAGCACTCATCCATAAACCGGTGACGGGTACAAATAGCATAAAGAAATGGACCAGAGATTATTGGAAAAAGCAACACCAAAGATTTGGGACCAAAAGCGGTTAGCAGTGACCATGGAATAAGTTTCTTCAGCTTGAGTTGGGTTAAAAGCACGAAAGGTATTTGCACCATCACCATCCTCAAATAGAGTGATTTCTATGGTCGCTCCATGAATAGCGCATAGCAGAGCCGCACCTAATACTACGACAACTCCCATCATATGAAATGGGTTCAACGTCCAATTATGAAATCCTTGGAAGAAAAGGATGAATCGAAATATCGCTGCTATGCCAAAACTCGGTGCAAAGAACCAACCGGATTGCCCTAGTGGATAAATAAGGAATATAGAAACAAAAACAGCAATTGGACCAGAGAATGAGATTGCATTATAAGGCCGCAATTGAACAGACCGAGCAAGTTCAAATTGGCGTAACATGAAACCTATTAGTGCAAAAGCCCCCTGGAGAGCTACAAAAGTCCATAGACCGCCTAATTGACACCAACGAGTAAAATATCCTTGTGCTTCGGGCCCCCATAGTAGCAACAAAGAGTGTGCTAAACTATTGGCAGGGGTAGAAACTGCTGCGGTTAAGGAATTACAACCTTCCAAATAGGAACTAGCCAATCCATGGGTATACCAAGAAGTTACAAAAGTTGTCCCTGTAAACCAACCCCCTAAAGCGAAATAAGCACAAGGAAAGAGCAATAGGCTAGACCATCCTAGAAAAACGAAACGGTCCCTTCGTAACTAGTCATCCATAGTATCAAACAGATCATTTTCTTCTTTAGGAATTCTACCAAGGGCTATAGTCATAGTGATCCTCCTATTCAATTACTTCAACCATTTCCGAGCACCTCATATCACTTTCCAAGGCATATGACAGTTTTATTATCTGTGGACGATTTCTTTGTCGTTCAATGCCCTTTTTCAATGGTCTCAAAGACAGAAATTTCCCATTTTATCTATGGAGTCACAGTCACAACCGAGGTCGTGGTAAATCCATGAATTTGATTCGATTTGTTTTTATTATACTACAGAAATAGAAATAAATTGTTTTTCTTATACTATAGAAAGAAATAAACCTTTAAACTCAGCATTATTCCAAGACTCCTATTTCAAAGTCTATCTTTTAAGGGGAAAATGAAAATAAAAGTAACCCTTCTTTTCCCATTCCCTCTGTGTTGCATGGGTGGAAGAACTAATATAGAGGATTCAGAAAGAAAAATGGACCTTCGAAATCCAATTTTATGTGTAGCGTAAAGGAGTTGAGATTTCTTCTTATTCCTATAGAACATCTAGTAACAAGAATATGAAACCGTAAATAGCGAAAAATTCTTGTCTTGCGCGGTCTAAGTCTAAGGAAATAAAAAAATCACTTATACAATTTCATCTACATCGAATTTATATATCAGAATAGCGGATAGAGGCATCATTAAAGGAGTCAGGTCTACTTACTTTATGCTTCTTTCCAATTTTATGGTTGATTTGATAAGAACCCTTTTTGCTTTCTTGATAAATAATCGACAAAAAAGCTTTTTTTTATATAACCTCCTTGTTTTCTTATAATTATAACAAGTCCTATATGGAAATGCCCGCTAAAGAGAAAATCTATTTGATTGTCTCTCGGCCAATATCGATTTTTAGAAAGAAAAAACAAGAATTTTCTTCTTTTTTATTAACATTAAGAAAAAAGAATATAATGAAAATGGAATTGGCAATATAGTTTTTATAGAATTTTGAAAGAAAAAAAGGGGGGTCTTTTGCAACCGTTATTTCTTATTTCTTGCCTATATCATATCACGGAAACCTTTCGGTTTGGAACGTGGAGAGATGGCTGAGTGGACTAAAGCGGCGGATTGCTAATCCATTGTACATTTTTTTGTACCGAGGGTTCTCATTCCGCTCCCTTGGATCATTTTGGACTTTCGAATTAGAAAGAATTCTGGCCCCGGGATTTTCTCATAGAAAAATGTACGAAACAAATCCAATAAGAAAAAAAACTAAATTTTTACTCCTCGCGTCCAGGATTCCGTCCTGGGTCATTAGATAAGAATCCAAATATAAAGAGTGAAACAAAGAATATCACTATTGTATAAACAAAAAGTTTGAGAGTAAGCATTACATAATCTGCAAGATTTTTTAAGGAATAGATTACCAGTTTTTCCTTACCACACGGATCCACTAGGCTGGTTTTTTATACCTAAAAATGCAAAAAATAATTCTTGAAAAAAATTGCAAGAATTCTTTTATAATAAGCACTCTTATCAATAGCAAAAATAGGGTTAGGTGGTTAGGTATTGTGTAGGTACCTTTAGGTACCTGCTCAACCTAGGTGCAGGGGAGTAGAAAGGCCGATCCAAATTTATTGCTGTAGCTACCCATTCAATGCAGAAAAAATTAAATTTTAGAATCAAAGGTTCATAATATAAAAATATAAAACTTCTCAGCTTTTACCCATTTTTAAATTTTTTTGGAATGAACACATCATTCAATTTAGCATACAGAGTACTAAAGATTTCATGGAAAACTGCCAAACAAAGGCTTATAGAAAAAAGAATAGAGGTATAACAGGCATAATATCCACGATTGGATTGAAAATAGCATAAGCTTCGGGTAATTTGGCAAAGAAAAAACTAGTAGGATAAAGAACAGAATTAAAACAAATACATGTTAAACTAAGTATATTAGGCATAACAAGCATTTCATTCTTGTAGAGTAAATAATTGGATTTTTCTTCAGTTATTTTTTAAGGGAAAGAAGGAAAAGGCAGATTCAAAATCTTTTTTCTTTGTACTTTCCCAAACACAAAATACCTCGTTGTATTCGCACTCTCAAATGAGAGTGGAATAAATTTGACTTCTATATAATCTCTTAATAGAATTCCATGTAATGATCAATGCATTTTTGACTCTATATTATCCGCATGTGTAGAATACTAGCAAGAGAATATCCCTCCTTTTTTATGTAATTGAAATGGTATTGACGAATAATAAATAAACATACTAGTGTTTATTAGTGTCGCATAAAACCCAAAATGGGGCGTGGCCAAGTGGTAAGGCAACGGGTTTTGGTCCCGTTACTCGGATGTTCGAATCCTTCCATCCCAGATTGTTTCTGATGAAACAAATGGTGAAATCATATAGTATTCCATACGAGAAAAAGTTTATTAAAAGGACTAATGATATCTTATTCTTTCTCAGAAAACATAATAAAGTCTTAAGTCCAGTCAAATTGACTATCTTTATTTTCATGAAAAAATGGGATCTATCAAGCACATTCAGGATATGCCTCTACTATAAAATCACTTAGTCATATTTTTTTCTTCCTTTTGGTATTCGAGTTGAAAAAGTATGAGAATTCTATAACTACCAAAAACTTTCAATCTTTTCATTGGAATAGTTTATTTAGTTATTATAGTTAATTGTTTTTTGGTATTGAAAAAATATATTACTACTAGAATTCTAATTTCTAGTAATTAATTTAATTAATTTTTTTTGGAGGTTGATAGTTTATTTATTGAGGAAGAGTCAATCCTTCTTTTCTCACTTCAAGATTGATCATCTCGAGCCATCCGTTGAGGGTGGAAATTTAAGAATAAATAAGTTTTAAGCAAACTTGTTTAGTCGTCTTTTTCAAACTATGTTTCATTCATATAATAGAATTTTACTATGGGTTTAAATAAATTGGATCTTGGCGGAGGCTTCTCGGATAAATACTTACTTTCTTTTATCCATATTGCTCCATAGATAGCAAGTTTTAATTAGTATAGAAAAACTAAACCAATGACTATTCATGATTCCATCCATATTGGCTCAATTCTCTATACCACTTTGCAATGAAAATAGGAATGTTTGTTATGGTAAAACTTCGTTTAAAACAATGTGGAAGAAAGCAATGTGCGACTTGAAGGACACGATCGATTGTGGATTTTTCTATCCACCATTTTCCATAGTAATGAAAATGCTCTTGGCTCGACATAGCATGTTCTATTCGTTCCGAACCAAATTTGCGCTGGGTTTAAGTAACATAGTACACGATGGAGCTCGAGAGGACAGAATTTTTTTATCAAGGGAAAGAATCTAGGGTTAGTGATAAATTAGGCCAACTTTGTCAGTCTATCCTTAATATAGAAATAAATCGAAAGGTTAAAATAAGAAGAAAGTCCAATAAAAGTATATCTGAATCAATCCCTCTTATTAGATTTCTATAGAAGAGATAAATGCTTTATCGAAGGAAATAAGAAAAAAGGGTATGTTGCTACTCTTTTGAAAGAAAAAAATAGGTATTCCCGAAGTAATGTCTAAACCCAAGGATTTCACAAATCAAAGATAAATGATTCTAGAACAAGTAAACACAATTTTCAATTGTCTCAACAACAGAGTTGGATCAGAATAAGGAATAAAAGTCAATTCGTTCAAAATGAGACAAAGAAAAGAGTTTAAAGATGACTCAGAAATTTTGGAAGGATTTTGCCTTCGAAGTTTGTCAGGAAAAATTAGCCCACTTGAGTCATGATATAAATGAAATTTGTTTTTTCTGTAAGGAAATTAATGCACGTCATAGTCTAATTTCTATTATTATCGACAGAAATTCGAATCATTTTCTCGAGCCGTATGAGGAGAAACCTCCTATAAGTTTCTAGGGGGCGTTGTTTATCTACATCTATCCCAATAAGCTGTCTATCGAATCGTTGTAATTGATGTTTGATCTCGAAGAGAAGGAAGAGATCTTCAAAAGGTAGGTTTTTATGACCCGATAAAGAATCAAACTTGTTTAAATGTTCCAGCTATTCTCTATTTCCTTGAAAAGGGTGCTCAACCAACAAGAACTGTTTATGATATTTTAAGGAAGTCGAAATTCTTTAAAGAAAAAGAAAGAACTTTGAGTTAATCGAAGAACTAAATGAATCAAAAAGTAGGACAGGAGAAGATTATTAGTATTCCTAGTTGTCTAATTATTGAGACACAATTTACCTCTTTTTTAATCCTATTTGGATTTATATTATATCATGCCAATCCAACATAAGCCCCTATTTTATTTACTTTTTGTATCTAATTTGTTTTCTTACCATTGTATTTCCATTGACAAAGGTCTATTGAACAAATAGTATTTGTAGATAGATGGGTCTCTTTATCCTCACTCCATATTCAATTTTTCCGCCTACACTTCGGTCAAATGATAAGGGTGTTCCTCTTGCATGTATTCTCATACAATACAATACAATATATATTTTTAATAAAAATCGCTAAAAATAAGGAGAATTTGGCCATCGTGATTAGGGTCGCTCTTTTTTTAACTTTACTTTAGTGGAATTTAACCGGACCTGTTCGTTTTGGCATTTGAGTGTTTTTCATGGTCGATAAAAAAAATCTTTTGATGTCTTGCTAGTTCAATGTTTTGACAGAAGCGCGCGGTGTAATTCCATTGATTTTTGGATTTTGATCGTATCTAAGATCCTTTTTTTATCTGGGTTGCTAACTCAATGGTAGAGTACTCGGCTTTTAAGTGCGACTATGATCTTTTACACATTTGGATGAAACAACAAATTCGTCCAGACTCTTGGTAGAGTCTAGAAGACCACGACTGATCCTCAATGGTAATGAATGGAAAAAATAGCATGTCGTAATAAAATCAATCTTATTTGAATGGAATCCAAAATTACGATTTTCTGGGTCTAATGAATAAATGGATAGAGCTTGGCTCCAATTCTGGTAAAATAAAAAGCAACGAGCTGAACTTCCTAATTGGAATGATTCCCCACTCTAATTAGACGTTAAAAATAGATTAGTGCCGGATGCGGGGAAAGGTTGGGTTTTCCTATGAGTGAACCCTTTATTTTTTTAGAAATCCTTATTATTCTCGATTATGGATTGAATAAGGGATGTTATGGATTGAATGTGTAAAAGAAGCAGTATATTGATAAAGAGGCTGTATTCCAAAGTCAAAAGAGCGATTGGCCTGCAAAAATAAAAAACTTGTTCTGTTCTTTTTTAATTAGAACAAACATAAACTAATTGGGTAGAAAAGGAGCAGAAAAAGATCTATGGATTAGAGTCCCTTTCTTTCCAGGGTTTGTATGAAAAATGCAACACCCTATTCTGACCATATTGCACTATGTATCATCATTCGATAAACCAAGAAATGCTTCTTCTCCCTAATTCAAGTAGAAATACAAATGGAAAAATTAGAAGGGTATTCAGAAAAACATAAATCTCGTCAACAATACTTTGTCTACCCACTTCTCTTCCAGGAATATATTTATGCATTTGCCCACCATTATGGATTAAATGGTCCTGAACCTGTGGAAATAGTTGTTAGTTGTAATAACAAGAAATTTAGTTCACTACTTGTGAAACGTTTAATTATTCGAATTTATCAGCAGAATTTTTTGGATAACTCGGTTAATCATCCTAACCAAGATCGATTATTGGATTACAAAAATTATTTTTATTCTGAGTTTTATTCTCAGATTCTATCTGAAGGGTTTGCGATCGTTGTGGAAATCCCATTCTCGCTACGAGAATTATTTTGTCTGAAAGAAAAAGAAATACCAAAGTTTCAGAATTTACGTTCTATTCATTCAATATTTCCCTTTTTAGAAGACAAATTTTTGCATTTGGATTATCTATCACATATAGAAATACCCTATCCTATCCATTTGGAAATCCTGGTTCAACTCCTCCAATACCGTATCCAAGATGTTCCATCTTTGCATTTATTGCGATTCTTTCTCAACTATTATTTAAATTTGAATAGTTTTATTACTTCAATGAAATCCATTTTTTTCAAAAAGAAAATAAAAGACTATTTCGATTCCTATATAACTCTTATGTATCGGAATATGAATTTTTTTTGCTGTTTCTTCGTAAACAATCTTCTTGCTTACCATTAGAATCTTCTGGAACTTTTCTGGAACGGATCCACTTTTCTAGGAAGATGGAACATTTTGGGATAATGTACCATGGTTTTTCTTGGAAAACCCTATGGTTCTTTATGGATCCTCTTATGCATTATGTTCGATATCAAGGAAAAGGCAATTCTTGCATCAAAAGGCACTTTTTTTGAAGAAGAAATGGAAATGCTACCTTATCAATTTCTGGCAATATTATTTCTATTTTTGGACTCAGCCGTGAAGAATCCATATAAACCAATTAGCAAACTCTTGCTTCGATTTTATGGGGTACCTTTCAAGTGTACCAAAAAGTTCTTTGTTAGTAAGGAATCAAATGCTGGATAATTCATTTCTAATAGATACTCGAATGAAAAAATTCGATACCATAGTCCCCGCCACTCTCCTCATAGGATACTTATCAAAAGCTCAATTTTGTACTGGATCAGGGCATCCTATTAATAAACCCATTTGGACATATTTATTAGATTGGGATATTCTTGATCAATTTGGTCGGATATGTAGAAATCTTTTTCATTATCATAGTGAATCTTCGAAAAAACGGACTTTGTATCGACTAAAGTATATACTTCGACTTTCATGCGCTAGAACTTTAGCTCGTAAACATAAAAGCACGGTACGAACATTTATGCAAAGATTGGGTTCGGCATTTTTAGAAGAATTTTTTATGGAAGAAGAGCAAGTTTTTCTGTGATGTTCACCAAAACAACTCTTTTTCTTTCTTTGGATCACACACTGAGCGTATTTGGTATTTGGATATTATACGTATCAATGACCTGGTCAACCCTCTTAATTAATCATTAGACGAAATTAAGAAACAGGAAAGGGTTGATAAATGATCAAGAAAAAACTTTTCTATTTTTCATTCTGAAATGTTCTTTTTATTATAATAAAGAGTAGGTGAATCAACTTACTAATTAAAAAATTTAGTAGAACTTCCTCTTTGGAATAGAAATTGGCTATTGCTACATAGGGAAAGTCGTGTGCAATGAAAAATGCAAGCACGATTTGGGGAGGGATTTTTCTCTATTGTAACAAGGAAGAATTATCTACTCCATCCGACTAGTTCCCGGTTCGAGTCCCGGGCAACCCATATAGAAAAGACCCATCAAAGTTTTTAACTTTGACTCACTTCATTTACAAATACAAAATTATTGGTTTGGTTAATTTAGTTATATGGATAGCTAATCTTTGGGCTGACTTGGTTGACATTGGTATATAGTCTATGCTATACTGGTAAATAACAAGCCTTCTATTATCTATATTCTAGTTAATACGTGTGCTTGGGAGTCCTTGCAATTTGAATAAACCAAGATCTTACCATGACTGCAATTTTAGATAGACGCGAAAGTATAAGCCTGTGGGGTCGCTTCTGCAACTGGATAACTAGCACTGAAAGTCGTCTTTACATCGGATGGTTCAGTGTTTTGATGATTCCTACCTTATTGACCGCAACTTCTGTATTCATTATTGCCTTCATCGCTGCCCCTCCAGTAGATATTGATGGTATTCGTGAGCCTGTTTCTGGTTCTTTACTTTATGGAAACAATATTATCTCTTGTGCTATTATCCCTACTTCTACGGCGATCGGATTGCACTTTTATCCAATTTGGGAAGCTGCATCTGTTGATGAGTGGTTATACAATGGTGGTCCTTATGAGCTAATTGTTCTACACTTCTTACTTGGTGTAGCTTGTTACATGGGTCGTGAGTGGGAACGTAGTTTCCGTCTGGGTATGCGTCCTTGGATTGCTGTTGCATATTCAGCTCCTGTTGCAGCTGCTACTGCTATTTTCTTGATTTACCCTATTGGTCAAGGAAGCTTTTTTGATGGTATGCCTTTAGGAATCTCTGGTACTTTCAACTTTATGATTGTATTCCAGACAGAGCACAACATCCTTATGCACCCATTCCACATGTTAGGTGTAGCTAGTGTATTCGGCGGTTCCCTATTCAGTGCTATGCATGGTTCCTTAGTAACCTCTAGTTTAATCAGGGAAACTACTGAAAATGAATCTGCTAATGAGGGTTACAAATTTGGTCAAGAGGAAGAAACTTATAATATTGTGGCTGCTCATGGTTATTTTGGCCGATTAATCTTCCAATATGCTAGTTTCAACAACTCTTGTTCTTTACACTTCTTCTTGGCTGCTTGGCCTGTGGTAGGAATCTGGTTCACTGCTTTAGGTATTAGTACTATGGCTTTCAACCTAAATGGTTTCAATTTCAACCAATATGTAGTTGATAGTCAAGGTCACGTTATTAATACTTGGGATGATATCATCAACCGTGCTAACCTTGGTATGGAAGTAATGCACGAACGTAATGCTCACAACTTCCCTCTAGACTTAGCTGCTGTTGAAGTTCATCTATTAATGGATAAGGTTTTTCCGCTAACATATAAGAATTTTTAAAGAAAGAAAAGACAGAAATACCCAATATCTTGTTCTAGCAAGATATTGGGTATTTCTGTCTTTATTTTGAATCTTTTTTCTTCTTAATCGTTCTATTCAGAATTCAGTTAACGACGAGATTTAGTATCCTTTCTTGCATTTTCATAACCCGTGAAATGCCGAGTAGGCACGAATTCCCCCAATTTGCGACCTACCATAGGATTTGTTATGTAACTAGGTATATGTTCCTTTCCATTATGAATCGCGATTGTATGGCCAACCATTGTGGGTAGAATGCTAGATGCCTGGGACCACGTTACTATTGTTTCTTTATCCTTCTTCATATTGACCTTTTCTATCTTTGCCAATAAATGATGAGCTACAAAAGGATTCATTTTTTTTCATGTCACAGCGGATTACTCTTTTTTTCCTTTTTAAAGAGTGGCATTCTATGTCCAATATCTCGATCAAAGTACGGAGGTCAGAATAAATAGAATAATGATCAATGGAAAAAAGAAAAAAAATCCTTTAGCTGGATAAGGGGCGGACGTAGCCAAGTGGATCAAGGCAGTGGATTGTGAATCCACCATGCGCGGGTTCAATTCCCGTCGTTCGCCCATCGCATTATTGCAAATTCCAAAAATGCAATTTTCCATATTCCTAGTTACATATTTACTTACGGCAACGAAGAATAAAACTATTGCTATATTTTTTTCCTTTTCCTAGTTCTTCTTCCAAGCGCAGGATAACCCCAAGGGGTTGTGGGGGTTTTTTCTACCAATGGGAGCTTTCCCTTCACCGCCCCCATGGGGGTGGTCCACAGGGTTCATAACTACCCCTCTTACTACGGGGCGTTTACCTAGCCAGCACTTAGATCCGGCTCTACCCAAACTTTTTTGGTTCACCCCAACATTACCCACTTGTCCAACTGTTGTTAAGCAGTTTTGGGATACTAAACGGACCTCCCCAGATAGTAATCTTAAAGTGGCCGATTTACCCTCTTTTGCAATGAGTTTCGCTATAGCACCTGCTGCTCTAGCTAATTGCCCACCTCTTCCACGTGTGATTTCTATGTTATGCATGGCCGTGCCTGAGGGCATATCGGTTGAAGTAGATTCTTCTTTTCTCTCAAAAACCCCCTTCCCAAACTGTACAAGCTTCTTCCGAAGCATACGGCTTTCTAGATGTATATGATGATCTCTAGACAGATGGATCTTATATGAATCATATGATGAAGTACCACATGAGTGGATATATGGGAAAGGAATCCAAATCTGCCAAATCGCTCATGTTATGATCTTCTACATCCTAGGTTTCTGCGTTCCGTCATGTGGCTTATGTTCTACATGTAGCATTCAGATCGAATGACTCTATGAAATTACGTCGATACTTCCACATATTATGGGTAACGTAGGAGACATCCCTATTTTCCCCTGGGGGTCTTAATTACCACTACTTATCTTTCAATTTGCCTCTGACCATCAAATTAAATGTGAATAACCCATCCTCCTCTCTATGAAACAAGGGGCGCTTCCGGTTCTCTGCGTGCTTCAAACAACTTTGTCTTCTCCTTATTACCATATCTCTAGAGCCAATAATTTTCTATGAGGAACTACTGAACTCAATCACTTGCTGTCGTTACTCAATAGTTTTCTGTTGAGGTCTATCCCATAGAGGTAGTCAAATTGGATTAGTGATCGATTTCTAGGTTTTGTCGTAAACCTAATTGGTTACTTCCAATTACGTAAATCAATAGTTCAAACCGCAGTCAAAGGTAGGGCATTTCCCATTGATATAGGAACTTTTGTACCAGAAACAATAGTATCTCCAATTATAGCCCTCTAGGATGTAAAATATATCTGTTCTCACCATCCTCATAGTGTATGGGACAAATGTATGCATTTCAATTAGGGTCGTATTCTATGGTTATGATTCTACCAGATATGTCTTTTTGATTCCGTCGAAAATCTATTTTACGGTATAGGCGCTTATGACCTCCGACTCTATGCCTTGCGGTAATGATTCCTCTAGAATTACAACCTTTACCACAACGGTGCCATCCATGGATCAAATTATTTCGTGGATTGGATTTCACTTGCCTGTCTACGGTTCCCTTGCGTGTGCTCGGGATAGGTGTTTTGTATATATGTTTCACCGTATTATTAAGTATTCTCTTTTAGTTTTTTTCTCTATCTAGAAGTGGAATAGAATAACCCGGTTGAAGGGTAATGATCATACGTCTGTAATGAATTGTATGGCCCAGAATAGGTCCTATTCTTCTACCTTTTCCAGGTAGTCGATGGCTATTCACAGCTACCACCTTAACACCAAAGAAGAGTTCGACCCAATGCTTTATTTCTGTCTTAGTGAATCCCGATTCAACATTAAAATTATATTGATTCTTGCCCAATAAACGAGGACTTTTTTCTGTAAATACTGCGTATTTGATTCCATCCATAAATCGACTTTCCCTCCTATTCTTTGAGTTCTAGTATCGATAAGAATTCGAGTTCTTATTGTTCTTATGTTATGGTATGAATACACCATACCAATTCGTTATGTATGGATGATGGATGAGATTCCATGGATAGAGAGCCAGTTCCAATAGACTTATGGAATGTTCCCGTTCGTGTGCATCCAGCAGGAATTGAACCTGCAAATTTACCAATTATGAGTTGGGCGCTTTAACCATTCAGCCATGGATGCTTAACAGGGATCATCGTACATCGTAAGTAACCAATTTTCATATAGAAAGACATACCATAGAAAAATGAAATCGAAAATATTCCAAGATGGCAAATATTCGGAGATGACTATGAAAACACCTCTCTGGATCCCCGAATTGAAAGAGAGATTGAAAGGGATCAAGAATCCTAATTCTCGCTATTTGGAATGGATCCAATTCTATTGAGTCTGACTCATAGTGATCATTTCTCTTTAGCAAAGAATGACCTTGGTTATCAAAGGATTGAACAACCGGGATCCATTTCCTTATGATACCTAGTTGGCATTGACAACAAGGATCTAATGAATTATGAGTTTAATAGATCCTCTTTAGCAGAAAGACGTATATTCCTTGCTCATTATTAGAAAATCACTTATTCCCAAACCTCGTGTGGGACTAATCGTTTTCATTTACCTTCTCATGGAAAACCCTTTTCGTTCCGCTTAGCCCTATCGGGTATTTTAGTGATAGGTTTTGTAGGAACTGGACGATCCTATTTGGTCAAATACCTAACGAAAATTACGATTTTCCTTTCATTAAGGTACGAGGGCTTCTTATTCCACAAGAACGAAAGTACCTTTTCATTCTTTCATATACTAGGGGTTTTTACTTGGAAAAGACAATGTTCCATACTAAAGAATTCGGTTCCATAACCACGAGTTCCAGTGCACTAGATCTTGTAGCACTTAGCAATGAAGCCCTATCCATTAGTATTCCACATAAGAAATCCATTCTAGAAAAAAATACAATTAGATTAGCCCTTCATAGACAAACTTGGGGTTTGCGAGCCAAGGTAAGATCAGCTCGGGATCATGGGACCCTTTTCTATCAGATAGGAGGGGCTCTTGTACAAAATAGACTTACTAAGTAAAAACCCCATAGAATCTATCTATATAAACATAAAGAGGCAATCGTGTCAGGAAGCAAGTTTTTCTTTGGCCAAAAGGTACTTGGAACTTGGAACGAGCATGAAGAGATTAATGAGACTTCCGTAACACCCCAATAATCAAGGTACAGTAACCTCACCCAAATGTGCAATGTCATCAGGTTTTATTAAGCCAATTTGCCACTTGATGAAAATCCGAGTCAAATTCAAATTTCAAATAACAAGTCAAATTCTTATTTCTTCAAACTGTCAAATAAAAATGTTCGAGGATTTGCAAATATTCACCAAGTATTTAACATGTAGGAACCAACATTAAATGGATTTTGAAATTGCCCTAGGCATAATTTAAGTGCACAAGCAACACTTATTATGCCCATTTAAATATAAACCTATTTTCAAACATTTCCAAATAAACTCAAACTTTTTGGACAACACCAAAATATTAGCAGGTAATTATTTGGGAAGTTTCAACTTTAACTAAAATAATTTAATATCTAAACTAAATACAAAACAATAGCTATAAAAGAAAAACAGTAAACATAAGTGTAAAATAAAAGAAACTAAACTACTAGGCACTTGGCCCATCTGGCAAAATTGCATCGCAGCCAGCCCAACTTCACCTTTTTCTCCTACCTCTGTTCACAGAGGCGCCGTGGACGATGCCCGCGCGTCCATGGTGGGGAATCTCCACGTGCTGAGCATCCGTCAATCCACGGCGACCTACAAGCGGCCCGCAACCCCTCTCCAAACCCTAGTCGCCTCCCACTCCCCTCGTTCGCCCCTCTTCCTCTCTGTCTCGTTCGCCAGAGCGCGGTCGCCGACGCGCCACTGTCGATCCTGCGGCCACTGGCCTCCCCTCGTCGCTCGAAGATGTCCGGGGGCTCCGTCGTGGTCGGATCCATCACCACGCCGAAGAGCTCGAGCTAGGATGCCCCGTAGCCTCGCCATCGTCCTCGTCTTCGCCCACGGCCGCCGCATCACGCTGTCGTTTGCCACCCCAACGGGCCACCCCGGTGGCCTTGACCATGTCCACGAGCCGCCCCGTGAGCTTCTCTGCCGAATCCCCTACTTCCCCCCTCGATCCGTTCCCCTACGTGTCGAACGCCACCATGGCTGGAGCTCCACTTCCGCGTACGCGTACGTGCTGTTGCAGCTGCTGCTCCTTGCTTTGCTGTTGATGTTGCTGCTTAAAGCTGTTGCTGCTTGCGGCTGCTGCTACTCCTTATAAGCTGATGCCGATGTGTGGTTGCTGCTGTCGCTAGGTGCTGCCGCGCTTGGTCGTCGATGCCGCCGCCGCTGCCTGCTAGCAGCATTGCTCGTCACGGCATGTACCCGCGGGTCGTACCACCCGCGCCACGCTTGCCGCATCCTGGCCATACCATGTCCATTGCCATGTGCATGTGTGTGCTGGTGCGTGATGCACAGTGCATGTTTGTGTTGTGTGGTGTGCGTGCGTGTGTGTTCTGTGTGAGGCTACCCCCGTTCTATTAGTTTATGGTTAATTAGTTAGTTAGGATTGCTATTAGCAGATGACATGTGGACCCCATTAATTAGGTTAGTATTTATTTATTTGATTAGGTATAGCCTATGACATGTAGGATCCACTTCCACTATTCATGTGTAGACCGACCAAATGTTGACTGGGTCAACCCAGCCCCACTGGCCCCACTGTCATACACTGTGGCTAGAATAGCGCTAGGTGACAAAAAAGTCACTGTTTATAATTCGAATTAAATAATTTCAAAAAATGTCTAAATCTTTGAAATGTCATATAAAATAATTCGTAACTCCGATGAAAAAACTTTGTACATGAAAGTTGCTCAGAACGACGAGACGGATCCGAATACGCGGTCCGTTCGTCTGCCCCACATCCCTAGCATAGCAAACACACAACTTTTCCTCTCCGGTTCATTTGTCCGAAAACGCGAAACACTGGGAATACTTTCCCGGAAGTTTCCCCCACTTTGCCGGTATCACCTAGTACTGCATTAGGTCACCTCTAGCACCGCGTATTGCCATGTTATGCTTTGTGATGCTTTGATTGCTCTGTTATTTATTGTGTTCCCCTCCGTTACTTCTTTCCAATAGACCCCGAGACCACTGTCGGTACCCCTGTGATCGACTACATCGATGATGAACCCTTCTTGCCAGAACAACCAGGCAAGCCCTCCCCCTTGATCACCAGATATCGCCTATTCTTCTCTCTACTGCTTGCATTAGAGTAGTGTAGCATGTTACTGTTTTCCGTTAATCCTATCCTGATGCATAGCCTTTCATAGTTGCTACTGTTATTGATACCTTACCTGCAATCCTAAATGCTTAGTATAGGATGCTAGTTTATCATAAGTGACCCTACATTCTTGTTCGTCTGCCATGTTATACTATCGGGTCATGATCACTAGGGAGGTGATCACGGGTATATATTATATATCTTATACATGATACATGTGATGACTAAAGATGGGTCGGCTCGTAGAGTTCCCGTGAGTGATTCACGGATTGGGGGCTGAAAGGACCTTTGTCCCGACGGCCCTCTGGGTGGATCTTTGTGGCAGAGCGACAGGGCAGGTTGAGACCACCTAGGAGAGAGGTGGGCCTGGCCCTGGTCGGTGTTCGCGGTTACATCAAAATAACACGCTTAACGAGATCTTGGTATTTGATCCGAGTCTGGCCACTGACCTATACGCACTAACCAACTACGCGGGAACAGTTATGGGCACTCGACGTCGTGGTATCAGCCGAAGCCTTCTTGACGTCAGCGACTAAGCGGCACGCGCCGGATTGGACTGGAACGCCTGCTCTTGTATTAGGGAGGCTAGGTCTGCTTACCGGCCACGTTTGCAACGTGCAGGTGTGCAATGGGCGATGGGCCGAGACCCCTGCGACATAGGATTTAGACCGGCATGCTGACCTCTCTATTGTGCCTAGGTAGGGCTATGACGTGTTGATCATTCGAGGCCGGGCATGACCCAGGAAAGTGTGTCTGGCCAAAGGGGATCGAGCGTGTTGGGAAATGTGGTGCACCCCTGCAGGGAAGTTTATCTATTCGAATAGCCGTGTCCCTCGGTAAAAGGACGACCCAGAGTTGTACCTTGACCTTATGACAACTAGAACCGGTTACTAAATAAAACACACCCTTCCAAGTGCCAGATACAAATCCGGTGATCGCTCTCTAACAGGGGATGAGGAGAGGATCGCCGGGTAGGATTATGCTATGCGATGATACTTGGTGAACTCACCTTCTACTTTCTTCTACATGCTGCAAGATGGAGGTGGTCAGAAGGGTAATCTTCGATAGGACTAGCTATCCCCCTCTTATTCCGGCATTCTGCAGTTCAGTCCACATATGATACCCTTATTCCATTTGATACCAATGCATACATATGCAGTGTAGCTCCTTGCTTGCGAGTACTTTGGATGAGTACTCATGGTTGCTTTGCTCCCCCTTTCCCCCCTTCCTATACCCGATTGATGCGACTAGACGATGGAGCCCAGGAGCCATACGCCATCGCTGACGACGACTCCTACTACACTGGAGGTGCCTACTACTACGTGCAGGCCGCTAACGACGACCAGGAGTAGTTTAGGAGGATCCCAGGTAGGAGGCCTTGCCTTTTAGATCGTTGCTACTTTTCTGCTAGCCTTCTTAAGGCAAACTTGTTTAACTTATGTCTGTACTCAGATATTGTTGCTTCCGCTGACTCGTTTGTTTTCGAGTTGATGTATTTGAGCCCTCGAGGCCCCTTCTTGTAATATAAAGCTTGTATTATTTTAATTTGTGTCTAGAGTTGTGTTGTGATATCTTCCCGTGAGTCCCTAATCTTGATCGTGCACATTTGCGTGCATGATTAGTGTACAATCAAATCGGGGGTGTCACAACTTCTTTCTCTTTTGAATTTTTCTGGCGGACCTGCCATGCAAGATCTTTGGTCTTCCCCTGGAACCGATGAAAAAAGTGGATCGCTTCTTATGTACTCGCTCAGAATGATTCTTCTCTATCTATAGTTCATGGCCTATTAGAAGTAGAAGGTGCTCTGGTGCAATCCTTATCGACAGAAAAAGATTGCAGTCAGGTTAATAATAGTCAAGTGACATTACTTCGTCGGTCCGAACTAAGGAATATGTTAGAAATGTTTTGAAATGGATATTGTTCTCTCTTTGATCAGGGATTGCTATATGAAAATAAGTGGAGTTTGAAAAGGGAACGAAATGCTCAAACCGGAACTGCTAGAGGAACGAATTTTCAATATTATAACTTGGGTTCCTAGAATATGGCGCTCTTGGGACAATCTATTTGATTGCAGGGTTTTGTTCCGAAGCAAAGATATCCGCGGAGGCCGGTTCGTTCGTTCTATTCTGATATTTAGGACTAAGAGGTACTGGATTATCTTTCGGATAGGCCCTTAAAGGAGAAGAAAGGCTGAAATGCCAACGGACCTCTGTCTATTCTCTAATTCACCCGATTCGATAGTACCCACTTTTGGAACGTCCAGTGCCAAAGTCACTGAATGGGTAAGTCACCAATCCAATCCCTTTGACAAATTGGATGTCATATTAGATATCATATTCTATATATATATAGAAATATCATAGATATAATAGACATATAGAATTTTTGGTCGACAAATTCGAAGGAATCATTGAGTGAAGTAGGAGCAAAGAATGAGAAAAGACGAGACTCTACTAGTCTTCACTCTTGTGGTTTCCTCTTACTCGATTTCTGTTTTCTTATTTGGGATCTTGCTTTTCATGGTTCTCATCTCTGCAACTCGCGATTTTCGCAAGAGAACCAAATCCAAGTTGGTGAAGATCATGATTTGGGCTGGCACGGGGATCGTTTGATCGATTTCCTTGATTTGATCGCTACTTAATGGGCGTGCGCTCAAAGGATACAAACAGGGATTCACAAACAAAAAGGGGAATTCGTAGCACTTTTTCCTGTCGCGTAAAAAAAGTCTTTACGCGAGAGCAATAGAGGTTGGGATACATCTATCTCTTCTGAGCAACTTCTTTTGGATTCTTAAGACCACCCTTGCAGTAGGATACCATCTGCTTTGGGTTCTTTATTATCTCCTTCGAGGGATTTTTAGGATCGTTCAAGCTATATATATTTAGTCTATTTTGGCTTTTACTGTCTACTTTTCTCAGGGAGATGGTTAAGGACCTCAGAAGATAGAGTACAACGTCAGGCCCAAATTCCCGGAATACTTCTATGGGGAATGCTCATTGAATGAGCATTCTCCATATTATGCCCTGAAGAGGACTCGAACCTCCACGCTCTTCAGCATGAGATTTTGAGTCTCGCGTGTCTACCATTTCACCATCAAGGCATCTTGAAAGTGAATCGTATTCCATGAATATGATATCTATCTAATGTGATATATGGAATATATGACAAACCCTAGACAATGCTCAAAGAAATTATGCTACTACTGAAAAAGAATTCTTAGCAGTTGTATTTGCTTGTGATAAGTTCAGACCTTATATTGTTGATTCTATAGTAACTATTCACGCTGATCATGCTGCTATTAAATACCTCATGGAAAAGAAAGATGCTAAACCTAGACTTATTAGATGGGTTCTCTTGCTACAAGAATTTGACTTACATATTGTTGATAGAAAGGGAGCTGAGAACCCCGTTTCAGACAACTTGTCTAGGTTAGAAAATGTGCTTGATGACCCACTACCTATTGATGATAGCTTTCTTGATGGGCAATTAAATGTCATAAATGCTTCTCATAATGCTCCATGGTATGCTGATTATGCTAATTACATTGTTGCTAAGTGTATACCACCTAGTTTCACATACCAGCAAAAGAAAAAGTTCTTCTATGATTTGAGGTATTACTTTTGGGATGACCCACATCTTTATAAAGGAGTAGATGGTGTTATTAGATGTTGTGTGCCTGAGCATGAACAGGAACAGATCCTATACAAGTGTCACTCCGAAGCTTATGGAGGACACCATGTTGGAGATAGGACTGCACATAAGGTATTGCAATATGGTATTTATTGGCCTACTCTCTTCAAGGATGCCCGTAAGTTTGTCTTATCTTGTGATGAATGTCAAAGAATTGGTAATATTAGTAGATGTCAAGAAATGCCTATGAATTATTCACTTGTTATTGAACCATTTGATGTTTGGGGCTTTGACTATATGGGACCTTTTCCTTCCTCTAATGGATATACACATATTTTAGTTGCTGTTGATTATGTTACTAAGTGGGTAGAAGCTATTCCAACTAGTAGTGCTGATCATAACACTTCTGTTAAAATGCTTAAAGAAGTTATTTTTCCAAGATTTGGAGAGATATTAAATGACTGATGGTGGTTCACATTTTATTCATGGTGCTTTCCGTAAAATGCTTGCTAAGTATGATGTTAATCATAGAATTGCATCCCCTTATCACCCTCAGTCTAGTGGTCAAGTATAATTGAGTAATAGAGAGCTAAAATTAATTTTGCAAAAGACTGTTAATAGATCTAGAAAGAATTGGTCCAAGAAACTTGATGATGCATTATGGGCCTATAGAACTGCATATAAAAATCCTATGGGTATGTCTCCGTTAAATGGTTTATGGAAAAGCATGTCACTTACCTCTTGAACTAGAACACAAGGCATATTGGGCTATTAAATAGCTCAACTATGATTTTAAACTTGCCGGTGAGAAGAGGTTATTTGATATTAGCTCACTCGATGAATGGAGAACCCAAGCCTACGAAAATGCCAGGTTGTTTAAAGAAAAAGTTAAAAGATGGCATGATAAAAGGATACAAAAGTGTGAGTTTAATGTAGGTGATTATGTATTGCTATACAACTCTCGTTTAAGATTTTTTGCAGGAAAACTTCTCTCTAAATGGGAAGGTCCTTACGTTATCGAGGAGGTCTATCGTTCTGGTGCCATAAAAATCAATAACTTTGAAGGCACAAATCCGAAGGTGGTGAACGGTCAAAGAATCAAACATTATATCTCAGGTAATCCCATAAATATTGAAGCCAATGTTATTGAAACCGTAACCCCAGAGGAATACATAAGGGACACTTTCCGGAATGTTTCAGACTCCGAAAAGGAATATGTATGTGGTACGGTAAGTAAACCGACTCCAAAACAGTTTTAAGGCAATATTTCTCCATTTTGGAATATTTAGAAAAATAGAAAAATAAGAAGCAGTCCGGTAAGGACACAAGGGCTCCACGAGGGTGGAGGGCGCGCCCTACCCCCCTGGGCGCACCCCCTACCTCGTGGGCACCTCGTGCGCTCTCCGGACTCCGTTTTCGTACACGACACATATTTTGGTCGGTAAAAATTCATTATATAATCTCCCGGGGGTTTTGACTCCCGTATCATGCAATTATCCTCTGTTTGTGTTTCGAGCTATTTTCTGCCAGGGTTGTCGAAGCTAAGCATCATGTCGTCTTCCTCCTCCTCCAACAATGAGGGCAACAATGCTTGGCTAATGAAGATAGAGTTGAAGAGAGGAACCCATGGAGACCAACAAAGATGAAGGGATCAAGAAGGCCACGGAGGACCAAGTTCCGGCAACAGAAGACATCCTTCAACTTGATCACAATCTCCTTACCCCAACTGAGATTGAAGCTTTCACGATGATCGAGTTAGCTTGTATACAAAATAAGTATCTCACATGTGAAAATATTTTGTTGAAGGAGCATATCATCGCACTCAAAGGCATTATCCGCAAGTTAGAAGACCTCCTACGCTCGATGTGCGACTACCCATCATCAACAACTCCACCTTCTTCACCAACAAAGGAGACATAATAACATGGGTATGGGCACTCCCCTTGGCAACTGCCAAGCTTGGGGGAGTGCCCCGATATCGTATCACCATCACTTTTATCTTTACCGTTTTTCTTAATTCGATCCTTTTGGTAATATCTTGATCTATTAGAATAAAAGTTCTTAGTATGATCTAGTTGTGAGTTTTGCTTTATAATTCCTCTATGTAATCGAGTCCGTGAGCTATATAATAAAGATTAGTGTTGAGTCAAGGGCTTGATTATTTTGCCATGATACTAAGGGAATAAAAGAAAAGAGAAAGAAATAAAAAGAAACAAAGATATCATGTGAATCTTATCGAGAGTAATGAGCCCACATAGAAAAAGCATGATGAATAAAAGTTGTTGAGAGTTGACAAGCATAGTTTTGGTCATCGTTGCAATTAATAGGAAGTAATAAAAAAAGAGAGGTCTTCACATATAAATATACTATCTTGGACATCTTTTATGATTGTGAGCACTCATTAAAATATGACATGCTAAAGAGTTGACGTTGGACAAGGAAGACAACGTAATGGGTTATGTTTTCTTACATCTGAGATAAATTATATTGTCATGGATCATCCAACATGGTTGAGCTTGCCTTTCCCCCTCATGCTAGCCAAATTCATCGCACCAAGTAGAGATACTACTTGTGCTTCCAAATACCCTTAAACCAGTTTTGCCATGACAGTCCACCATACCTACCTATGGATTGAGTAAGATCCTCCAAGTAAGTTGTCATCGGTGCAAGCAATAAAAATTGCTCTCTAAATATGTATGACTTATTAGTGTGGGAGAAAATAAGCTTTATACGATCGTGTGATATGGATGAAATAAAAGCGACAGACTGCATAATAAAGGTCCATATCACAAGTGGCAATATAAAGTGACATTCTTTCACATTAAGATTTTGTGCATCCAACTATAAAAGCACATGACAACCTCTGCTTCCCTCTGCGAAGGGCCTATCTTTTACTTCTATCTCCTACATTGCATAAGAGTCATGGTGATCTTCACCCTTCCTTTTTACACTTTATCCTTTGGCAAGCACAGTATGTTGGAAAGATCCTGGTATATATGTCTAATTGGATGTGAGTTTTCATGAACTATTATTGTTGACATTACCCTCGAGGTAAAACGTTGGGAGGCAAAACTATAAGCCCCTATCTTTCTCTGTGTCCGATTGAAACTCCATACCCATAAGTATTGCGTGAGTGTCAGCAATTATGAAAGACTATATGATAGTTGAGTATGTGGACTTGTTGAAAAGCTCTTATATATTGACTCTTTCCTATGTTATGATAAATTGCAATTGCTCCAATGACTGAGATTATAGTTTGTTAGTTTTCAATGTAGTTTACGATTCATACTTGAAATTGTGATTGAATTATTACTCTAGCATAAGAAATCATATGACAAGAATTAAGTAAGTTGCTGGTCTAAGAATGATCATGATGCCCTCATATCTGTATTTTATTTTTATTGACACCTCTATCTCTAAACATGTGGACATATTTTTCGATTTCGGCTTTCGCTTGAGGACAAGAGAGGTCTAAGCTTGGGGGAGTTGATACGTCCATTTTGCATCATGCTTTTATATTGATATTATTTGCATTATGGGATGTTATTACACAATTATGTCACAATACTTATGTCTATTCTCTCTTATTTTACAAGGTTTGCATAAAGAGGGAGAATGCCGCCAGCTGGGATTCTGGGCTAGAAAAGGAGCAAATATTAGAGACCTATTCTGCACAGCTCCAAAAGTCCTGAAACTTCAAGGAACACGTTTTCAGAATATATAAAAAATACTCAGCGGAAGAAGTTCACCGCGGGGCCACACCCTGCCCACGAGGGTGGGGGGCTTGCCCTACCCCCTGGGTGCGCCCCCTACCTCATGGGCCCCCTGGTGGCCCTTCGGTGGCCATCTTCTGCTATATGAAGTCTTTCGATGAGAAAAAAAACCATAAGCCATCTTCTCGGACGAAACTCCGCCACCACGAGGCGGAACCTTGGCGGAACCAATCTAGGGCTCTGGCGGAGCTGTTCTGCCGGGGAAACTTCCCTCCGGGAGGGGGAAATCATCGCCATCGTCATCACTAATGCTCCTCTCATCGGGAGAGGGCAATATCCATCAACATCTTCATCAACACCATCTCCTATCAAAACCCTAGTTCATCTCTTGTACCCAATTCTTGTCTTCAAGTCCGGGATTGGTGCTAGTAGGTTGCTAGTAGTGTTAATTATTCCTTGTAGTTGATGCTAGTTGGTTTATTTGGTGGAAGATCATATGTTCAGATCCTATATGCATATTAATACCCCTCTGATTATGAACATGAATATGCTTTGTGAGTAGTTTCGTTTGTTCCTGAGGACATGGGAGAAGTCTTGCTATTAGTAGTCATGTGAATTTGGTATTAGTTCAATATTTTGATGAGATGTATGTTGTCTCTCCTCTAGTGGTGTTATGTGAACGTCGACTACATGACACTTCACCATTATTTGGGCCTAGAGGAAGGCATTGGGAAGTAATAAGTAGATGATGGGCTGCTAGAGTGACAGAAGCTTAAACCCTAGTTTATGCGTTGCTTCGTAAGGGGCTGATTTGGATCCATATGTTTCATGCTATGGTTAGGTCTACCTTAATACTTTTGTTGTAGTTGCGGATGCTTGCAATAGAGGTTAATCATAAGTGGGTTGCTTGTCCATGTAAGGACAGTACCCAAGCACCGGTCCACCCACATACCGAATTATCAAAGTACCGAACGCGAATCATACGAACGTGATGAAAACTAGCTTGACGATATTCCCATGTGTCCTCGGGAGCACTTTTCTCTATATAAGAGTTTGTCCAGGCTTGTCCTTTGCTACAAAAAGTATTGGGCCATCTTGCTGCACTTTATTTACTTTTGTTACTTATTGCTCGTTGCAAATTATCTTATCACAAAACTATCTGTTACCACTTATTTCAGTACTTGTAGAGAATACCTTGCTGGAAACCGCTTATCATTTCCTTCTGCTCCTCGTTGGGTTCGACACTCTTACTTATTGAAAGGACTACGATAGATCCCCTATACTTGTGGGTCATCAATGTGTGGAATAATAGTAGTAGATGCAGGCAGGAGTCATTCTACTTGTTTCGGACATGATGCCTTGATACATCTCCAACGTATCTATAATTTTTTATTGTTCCATGCTTTTATATAATCATTCTTGGATGTTCTACAATCATTTTATAGCAAGTTTATATCATTTTTTGGGACTAACCTATTGACATAGTTCCCAATGTTAGTTGTTGTTTTTTGCTTGTTTTTTTTACTTCCCAGAAAATCAATACCAAACGGAGTCCAAACGCAGCGAAACTTTTTGGAGATTTTTTCTGGACCAGAAGACACATGATGGGCCCAGGAAGTACTGATGTGGAGCATCCTTCCATCACACCCATTGATTCTACACCAACACATCAAGCACCTCGTGGACCCATGCCAAGCGCTAGAGCACACGCAATAGAAACCAAGGTGAACTCTTTCCTACTTTACATGCCTATGAACACAAACAAGACTTGGGTGCTACCTCATCAAAATGTTTGTGTGTACTTACGTACGAAGAGGAACAGTTCCAAGCAGCTAAGGAGCATCACAAAGTCCAAGGAGAAGTGCCCCTAGTCGTCAAGGAGGAAGAAGGAGTCCACAAGAATCTAGACATAAGGTCCCAGGCGACCCCGTGCGAACGATCGCCCAAGACCCTGTGTCCACGGGCTACACAGGGAGTTAGGGCTGTAGCACCCCATGCGCACGGGCGTGTACCGTGTGCATGGGACCCCCGTGCACACGGGACCAACTTACCCCATGTGCATGAGCCCAATTTACCTCGTGCGTATGTGTAACTCCCATGATGCGGCTATATCTCCCACGTGTCGAGGCACAACTTAGACGCATAACCGCATGGAGGTTTTGTCGCAAGAGGGGTAATCTTCACACAATCCCATGTACTGAATAAGAGAGGGATAAAGAGTTAGCTTACAATCCCCACTTCACACAAATAACAAGTTAAACATACATCATCCAGAGTATAATCAAGGTCCAGCTGTGGAACCAAAATAAAAGAAGAGAACCCCAAATGCTAGATCCCCGATCGTCCCAACTGATCTCCACTACCGATCAACAGGAAACAAAACATAGCAATGACCAAGGTCCTCATCAAACTCCCACTTGAGTTCGGCAGCATCACCTGCACTAGTATCATCGGCGCCTGCAACTGTTTGGAAGTATTCGTGAGTCACGAGGACTCAGCAATCTCACACCCGAGAGATCAAGACTATTTAAGCTTATGGGAAGGATGTGGCAATGAGGTGGAGCTGCAGCAAGCGCTAAGAAAATATGGTGGCTAACATACGCAAATAAGAGCGAGAAGAGAAGCAACACAACGGTCTAGAAGCTAAAAGTGATCAAGAAGTGATCCTGAAACAACTTACGTTCATACATAACCCAAACCGTGTTCACTTCCCGGACTCCGCCAAAAAGAGACCATCACGGCTACACACGCGGTTGATGCATTTTAATTAAGTCAAGTGTCAAGTACTCTACAACCAGATATTAACAAATTCCCATTTGCCACATAACCGCGGGCACGACTCTCGAAAGTTTATACCCTACAGGGGTGTCCCAACCTAGCGCATCACAAGCTCTCACGGTCAACGAAGGATATTCCTTCTCTCGGAAAGACCCGATCAGTCCCAGAATCCCGGTTACAAGACATTTCGACAATGGTAAAACAAGACCAGCAAAGCCGCCCGAATCTGCCGACAAATCCCGATAGGAGCTGCACATATCTCGTTCTCAGGGTACACCGGATGAGCAATCTGTACAACTAAAACCAGCCCACAAGTTTCCCAGAGGTGGCG
>NC_041386.1:327742452-327750363 GCF_002162155.2 Triticum dicoccoides
AAGATGAACCTTGAGTCTGCAGAACCCAAGGGAAAAAGGCTTAGGTGGCAAATGTTAAAACCAAGGTCGGGCCTTGCTGGAGGAGTTTTATTCAAAGAGAACTGTCGAGGGGGTCCCGTAACCCCAATCGCGTAAGGAACACAATATCAAGGAACATAACACCGGTATGACGGAAACTAGGGCAGAAAGAGTGGAACAAAACACCAGGCATAAGGACGAGCCTTACACCCTTTACCAAGTATATAGTTGCATTAATTAAAATAAGAGATATTGTGATATCCCAACATATCCATGTCCCAACATGGAACAAATTTCAACTTCACCAGCAACTAGTAACGCTATTAGAGGGGCTGAGCAAACGCGGTAACTTAGCCAAAAAACAGTTTGCTAGGAATGTGGGTTAGAGGCTTGACATGGCAATATGGGAGGCATGATAAACAAGTGGTAGGTAGCGCGACATAGCGATAGAATGGACAACTAGGAAGCAAAGATAGAAGTGATTTCGAGGGTATGGTCATCTTGCCTAAGATCCCGCAAGGAAGAAGAACGAGTCCAAGAAGTAGACGACCCAACATAGTCGAACGAATTCTCACAACTCCGAAACAAAACCGAAGCTAACGAGAGAAGCAAACCGGAAAGAAGCAAGCAACATGGTAAACACACGAGCATAAACATGGCATGATGCACAACCAAGGATGATGCATGCACGGTTTAATGATTCATGGCATGGCCAAGTGCAACAAACAACACTACAAATTAAGTGGAGCTCAATATGCAACGAGCTGCATATTGAGGAAACACCACATTCGATTATTTAGTTCACTCCCGGTTATGTACCCAACAATATTAAATGTTATTAAACATGGCAAGAGGTGAGGCAAAAGTAAACTACACATTTTAGGAAATTTTAAGTGAGGCCGAAAACAACAAATAACCATTCCAGGAAATCCACACGTCATTTAGCAATTGAAGCAAACAACAATTTAAACATTCTTGATGTTGTTATCATGATGCGGATGACATTTGGAAGTTTTATGCAATATTTATGAAAATGTTGATAAGAGCATGTTATGAAGCATTTGTCATCGTGGCGGAAACGAAAGGGGTACCACGACAACGAATCCGAGAATGATGCCACGGCAACATATCGGTTCTGGTAGCTCATGGAGATACCAGTGCAAAAGGAAATGTGACGAGAGCATGTCATGCAAGGACGGTGGGGTGATCCCGGATACCGGGTTCCCACGGATTGACAGCGTGGCAAACAAGGAGGAACGCAAGGACATCTCGGACACGGTGCAAACATGAGCATCTCATACAACACACATGCATACGGTCCATGGTGTCGTCTCAGGGTTATACCTTGGAAGCGTGCATTTCCGGGGCGGTTCGCGTTCGTCGAGGGAAGTAGAGGAAGTAGTCGTTTCGCGAAGGTTGTAGAAGTAGTGGTACTATCGGTCCTCGACGGTAGTGGTACACGTTTTCCTGTAGATGTTCGGGTCAACGAGGGGGTACTTGGCGCAACAAAGGTCTCCAGGGTCGTCGGGTACACGTTCACAAAGCAGTCGTACACGTCGACGGTAGTTGTTCACTCAACGGCCTTCAGCGATGGTATTTGTTCTTGTATCGTCGTGGAAGTAGTTGTACATGGTTGTGAAGGTAACCGAACTTAGCGATTCGACGGGGTACACTTAAGTCGTCATGGGAACTTGATGAATCCAAGGTCTTCGGGGTCGACGGTAGTTGCACATCTCATAGAGGAACTTGACGGATTCGAGGGCTCTAGGCGTCGTGGTACTTGGCAACAACCGGGGCGGTCTTGATGCATCCGATGTTTCTGAGGGACTTGGCATGTCCAAAACGTAGCAGCACAAATGTCTCGGTCGGGAGCACCCATTCGGGCGTCCTTGGTCTTGCCGGCGATGTACTTGGCGAATCCAGAGGCGGTCATCGGTAGTCGAACTTGGCGAATCTAGGTCTGTGCGGGACTTGGCAGGTTTCACACATAGATGCATCGATGGTGCTCGAAGGCAGCAGCAAGGCAGAAGGAAGACGAGGTCAGGCGGCGGCAAAGGAACATGGCGGAGCTGCTGGAGCTCGCCGGAGTAGCTGCAGGGGAGGCATGGTGGCACTCGATGGCCAGTAGGAGGAAGAGCATGGGAGGTCGGCGCTGGGAGGAGGTTGAGGATGGCAGGGGCGCGCGCAAGGAGGAAACGGGCAAAGATGTGGTGGAGGTCACCGGCGCGGGCGAAGGCAGCGGCAGCAGGGCACGGCGTGAGGGTGCAACAGCTACTGCTGCCAGCGGTGAGGTCGAGGCAGGATCTGGGCAGTAAAGGGATGCGGGCAGGAGGAAGGAGAGGCCGGTGTGGTCGCACATGCAGGCCGGCATCCTGCTGGTGGTCGTCGGCGCGGCGCCATGGCTGAAGGCCAAGGTCAGGGTCTGAGAGGAGGAGCCCGGTGGCGTGGGTGCGTCATGGCGATATGGCAGCATAGAGGAGGCTCGCGTGAAGGGGCATCGGGCGCGGGCTCTATCGGGAGGAGGACGAGGGGAATCGAGAAGGGGAGCGGGGTCGAGCGCTGGCGGCGCTGGAGGATGGACGCGGGGGAAGAGATTGGATCCGGAGAGGTTAGGGTGCTGGGTGCGGTCTAGGGTTAGAGGGTTAGGTGGGCCTTAGGGGGTGTTGGGCCTAGGGAGGCCTAGCTGCGGATGGCCTATTGGGCCGGATATCCGCTGGCCTTCTCTCTTCCCTCCCTTCTCTTTTCAAAAACAGAGAACTAGAGGAAAGGAAAAGGAGAAAAGAGAAGGTTGGAAGAAGAATTTGGGCAAGCGGTTAATTTTCCCGGCCTCATAAAAATATGCATGTTCACAGAAAATTAGAAGTGGCAAGATTGCAGGAATTAAATTCAAACTAATTTGAATTTAATTCAAATAGGTTTGGACGATGACTTGGTAAAAGGAAGGTCCAAAAATGTTGAGATTTTTTATGGAGCTCCCGAAAGAGATGAAAGGATGTATGGCAAAGTTAGAGACCAAGAATTGTGATAACAAAGGCATTGGGATTTATTTTGCAAGTGTGTTCCGGTTAATTCCAAACAAATGGAATATTTTATATAGCTCCCTAATAAAATTGGGAGTGTATGTTCTAAAGAGAAATTACCATTGTGAATGTCCCTCGATTTAAATGGACCGAAGATCCATACAATTTATTTAGTTGAGTTATTAAAAAAGGTTGCATGATGACATGATGCCATGCACCTGATGCAAAGATGAATGCAATGAACCAAACAAAACACACAACGAATCTCGGAATCCATGGAAGGCATCTGGAGTGTCGGTCTTGGGGCGTCACAACTCTCCTCCACTTACAAGAGATCTCGACCCAAGATCTAAGGATGGCACCGGGGAGGAACGGAAGAGGGACAGGTAAGACAAAGTTTCTTATTTGACAAATGAGTGAAACCAATGAACCTTAAGAGGATGAAAACTTGAAAGAAAGAACACAACAGAGTTGAACGAAATTGAGAGCACTCCGGTGGAAAAGAGAAGGAAAACTTGATAAGTTGAAAAGAACTTAATCAGAGGACACAACATTCCTACTAAATGGATAAGCAAAGAAAAGAACATGATATTATAAAACGAGATGATGGGTCGAAGAGAGTAACATCACAATGCCTCTGGAACGAATGTAAGAATGGAATCAAAAGAACAGAGAAGAAAACAACACGTTCTACCTGAAATGAATTTAAGATAGCATCCTTAAAAAGAAGGATTGAACGGAGTTGTTGGAAGATCCATACGAAAAGAGTAAGATTGTTGTGGGCTTATGGGAAACCTCTCAAAATTATGGGGTGATAACCAGCCACTACAAAAGATTGATTAGCTGAGAGGAACGAAGAGATGGAAATAGTTTCTTCACCGCGAGAATAGGAGGAAACATGGATTATTGATATGCACCACACTAGCAACATTCCTTAGGGAAGACTTTAGGTGAAATACAACCCAAGATAACTCCAATGAAGAGATTGATGGATTTAAAATACCTCATTCTTGACAACATGTGAATCGCGAAACAAGAATGGAAATTTTCAAGAAATCATATAGCACCACCTCAAAAGATAAGGTAGAAAGAATCACACTTTGGAATGCACGATGAAGAATACTTGAACTCCTCAAAACAAAGCATGTGTTGAACACCATGTTTATCGTAGAGTATAGCTTGGCGGATCGTAACTTCGAGAGAAAATCTTGAATAACAATTGAAGAATGAAAAGAATCCTTGACGAACCACCAAGTAGAACCGCCATGGAGAACTACGGTAAGATAAAAAGATGGTCGCAAAGAAAGGAAGCTTGAAAAGAATAAAAAGAAGCCTTGCAACGATTTAGATGGAGCTTCCTGACAAGATAAAGCGGAAAACTTGGAACTCCAGAAAAGAAAAGATGAAGCATCTCGAACCGAGAAATGTGACATGATGAACAACTCTGGAACGAAGAAACTAGATCACTTGGATGAACAATAATAAGAATTACGTTATGCGCATCCTTCACCAATTTAAATTGATGACAAGCAACGGATTTGGCATACTACTTATTCTCGTAGAAAGGATTAAGAGAGATATAGCACAAACTTGGGAAGGTCTTCAATGAACCACCAGTAGGATTGAAGTGAATAAATTAAATATGAGACATAGGAAGAGGAGTCTCGAACGAACCACCGTAAGAACTTGAAACACATGAAGGAAAGAGCACACATGAGGAGGAAGAATTGGAAAATGAAGGAAGATACTTGAGAGAATTTACATACATGAGAATGAATAGATCAAGAACTGACTAGCAAATACTTGAGTGATGCACCGGAAGAATTCAAGAACGAGAGTTGAAAGCTGAGAATGAATAAGTCTTCTGAAATGATGGCCTTTGGATGATCAAGAAACAAACGAAAACAACTCCTGAAATGCTCCGGATGGGTGAAAAGAATTCTCACAATCAAAAACAATTATGAGAGGGTGGCAACAAGCTTGAACTATGCATCTTCAAGAGAATAGATATGATTGAAGAGAAACTCTTCTTCAGTCTTCAAGTCCGATAATGGCGACGACAAACACCATCATGAATTGTTGAGGCACTCCGGAATGAAGAATGGAAAGGTTGAACCAATGACGAAAAGAATTTGAGAGATCTTAGAGAAAGACATATGACTGATGACAATTCATAGTTACGTCATACTTTGTAAGGAATTCAAAAATAACTCCGGAAAATTAGAAGAGTCGGGTAAGATCCTGGGAAAAGACCTATGGGTTAAGGCCCACTCAAAAGATACACCGTTGAATGATTTAAAAGAAAGATTAGACCGATTGAATTAAATGGCTCAAAAGAGATAACAACCTCGAGATATCTTGAACGGATTAGGAATGATAACACGAATCTCCTGAGGTATCTTCAGTACTCTAGAACAAATGAATAGTGAGAGGTGAATGATTAAGAGGTGCACCGGCGTGAGAAAACATTTGAAACAAGGAAAGGGATATGATCAACACCAAAATATTGCATTGAATCCACCGGAGAAAAAAAAAGAGAATGTCTAATGTTGAACTTGAAGCTCATGAGCATCTCCATGAGAAATCAAAGGTTAAGAACATTGAAGAAAGGAATGAAGAAAGTTCACATGAATAAAATGGATACTTGATTAAGATATATGATTCCTTGAAGGAAAAGGGTGGGAGGGCGGGAAAAACAAAGGCAACTTGGGACGGATGAAACAAACACCGTTGAGAAAACTTAGAGTTGATCTTGCGGATGTTGAAAATGATCGGATCCACTTGAACAGAAGCATGACGGTTGAAAAAGAATTGGCATGACCACTCGACACGAATAAAAGGATACTCGATTAGCGACTTCAGACTCCGTGAACAAAAAGGGCCGGAGGGCAGGAAAGAAAAATAAATGGGGATTGGGAGACGACAACGTTGAGAACATGAGAGTTGATCTTACAAGGATGAAGTGGATGGAATAACTTGAAGATGAAAACACCGTTTGAAAAGGATTGAAAAGACAAACTCGACGATCAAAAAGGATTAGCACTCCCATAGAAATATGAGAACACTATTTAAAAAGGCATGGAATCCACATTTGACACTGAAACAACTCGAATACCACAAACCAAAACAAAACAAAGGATTGGCTTGCAGAATAAGCCGGAAACAAACATATGATAGATCCCATATCGTATCATGTGTCTGTTGGAAAGATATCCTACGTGATACTTGAATTCCCACCTAAAAACTCCCGAAACTTTCTGGTTATGCAATCAGGTGTTTGGGATACAGGGGAAGCATAATATCTCACCCAAACTAACGATCCCAACATCCAGCTGTATCCATCCTTCAACACATAACCAAGAAACCTTCGGAAATCATGTATCCCAACCTTCAAAAAGCATCCATTATACGAGTTATGGCAATACTCCTGAACTCCCGCCCCAATACTGGGTGGCGTCGAGGTTATGTCACCAACAACTGTATAAAAGAGATTTTTGATGTCGGGGAACTCAGGTATTCCAGAACTGAAATGATAAAATTGTGACGACAACACCTCGGAGCTCAACTCCCCGGGACACTGCCACGACCCCTAAATGTCAAGAGGCACCAAGAACAATGTTCTCATCACAGCAATATCGGAACGATTCCAAGATACCCGCGTGATCCTAAAAAATATTTTCATGAAATTTGAGGAGAGGAAAGTCAAAACATCTACGTCAGGAGACCTCACCAGAGCGACGAAGGGACTGAGGAGTAAAAAGAATCCTACTCTCTGATATATATAATCCTAAGACTCAAAACATTTTTGTTCCAGACTCAACAATGTCAGCGATTCGATCAAGCAGGGGGCTCCTAAGTCGGGGATGGCTCTGATACCAACTTGTAACTCCCACGATGCGGCTATATCTCCCACGTGTCGAGGCACGACTTAGAGGCATAACCGCATGGTGGTTTTGTTGCAAGAGGGGTAATCTTCACAGAATCCCATGTACTGAATAAGAGAGGGATAACGAGTTGTCTTACAACTGCCACATCACACAAATAAGAAGTTAAACATACATCATCCAGAGTACAATCAAGGTCCGGCTATGGAACCAAAATGAAAGAAGACAACCCCAAATGCTAGATCCCCAGTCGTCCCAACTAGGCTCCACTACTGATCAATAGGAAACGAAACATAGCAACGACCAAGGTCCTCATCGAACTACCACTTGAGTTCGGTAGCATCACCTGCACTGGTATCATCAGCACCTGCAACTGTTTGGAAGTATCTGTGAGTCACGAGGACTCAGCAATCTCACACCCGCGAGATCAAGACTATTTAAGCTTATGGGTAGGATGTGGTAATGAGGTGGAGTTGTAGCAAGATCTAAGCAAATATGGTGGCTAACATACGCAAATAAGAGCGAGAAGAGAAGCAATACAATGGTCGAGAAGCTAGAAGTGATCAAGAAGTCATCCTGAAACTACTTACGTTCATACATAACCCAAACCGTGTTCACTTCCTGTACTCCGCCGAAAAGAGACCATCACGACAACACACGCCATTGATGCATTTTAATTAAGTCAAGTGCCAAGTTCTCTACAACTGGATATTAACAAATTCCCATCTACCACATAACCATGGCAACGATTCTCGAAAGCTTATACCCTGCAGGGGTGTCCCAACTTAGCCCATCACAAGCTCCCACGGTCAACGAAGGATATTCCTTCTCCCGGAAAGACCCGACCAGTCTCAGAATCTCGGTTACAAGACATTTCGACAATGGTAAAAGAAGACCAGCAAAGCCGCCTGAACATGCTGACAAATGCCGATAGGAGCCGCACATATCTCGTTCTCAGGGCACACCAGATGAGCAATCCATACAACTAA
>NC_041386.1:327750754-327779670 GCF_002162155.2 Triticum dicoccoides
GAGTCTGCAGAACCCAAGGGAAAAAGGCTTAGGTGGCAAATGTTAAAACCAAGGTTGGGCCTTGCTGGAGGAGTTTTATTCAAAGCGAACTGTCAAGGGGGTCCCATAACCCCAACCGCGTAAGGAATGCAAAATCAAGGAACATAACACCGATATGATGGAAACTAGGGCGGCAAGAGTGGAACAAAACACCAGGCATAAGGCCGAGCCTTCCACCATTTACCAAGTATATAGTTGCATTAATTAAAATAAGAGATATTGTGATATCCCAACATGGAACAAATTTCAACTTCACCTGCAACTAGCAACGCTATAAGAGGGGCTGATCAAAAGCGGTAACTTAGTCAAACAACGGTTTGCTAGGAATGTGGGTTAGAGGCTGGACATGGCTATATGGGAGGCATGATAAACAAGTGGTAGGTAGCACGACATAGCGATAGAACAGAAAACTAGCAAGCAAAGATAGAAGTGATTTCGAGGGTATGGCCATCTTGCCTGAGATCCCGCAAGGAAGAAGAACGAGTCCAAGAAGTAGATGACCCAACGTAGTTGAATGAATCCTCACAACTCCGAAACGAAACCGAAGCTAACGAGAGAAGCAAACCAGAAAGAAGCAAGCAACATTGTAAACACACAAGCATAAACATGGCATGATGCACAACCAAGTATGATGCATGTTCGGTTTAATGATTCATGGCATGGCAAAGTGCAACAAACAACACTACAAATTAAGTGGAGCTCAATATGCAACGAGCTGCATATTGAAGAAACACCACATTCGATTATTTAGTTCACTCCCGGTTAGGTACCCAACAATACTAAATGTTATTAAACTTGGCAACAGGTGAGGAAAAAGTAAACTACACATTTTAGGCAATTTTAAGTGAGGCCGGAAACAACAAATAACCATTTCGGTAAATCCCCACATGCCATGTAGCAATTGAAGCAAACAACAATTTAAACATTCTTAATGTTGTTATCATGATGCGGATGACATTTGCAAGTTGTATGCAATATTTATGAAAATGATGATAAGAGCATGTTATGAAGCATTTGTCATCGTGGTGGAAACGAAAGGGGTGCCACGGCAACGAATCCGAAAATGAAGCCACGGCAACATACCGGTTCCGGTAGCTCATGGAGATACCGGTGCAAAAGGAAATGTGACAGGAGCGTGTCATGCAAGGATGGTGGGGTGATTCTGGATACCGGGTACCCACAGTTCGACAGCGTGGCAAACGAGGAGGAACGTGCAAGGACCTCTCGGACACGGTGCAAACACGAGCATCTCATACAACACACATGCATACGGTCCACGACGTCGTCTCGGTGTTATACCTTCGAATCGTGCATTTTTGGGGCGGTTCGAGTTCATCGAGGGAAGTAGAGGAAGTAGTCGGTAGTAGAAGTAGTGGTACTATTGGTCGTGGATGGTAGTGGTACACGTTTTGCTGTAGATGTTCAGGTCAACGAGGGGGTACTTGGCGCAACAAAGGTCTCCGGGGTCGTCGGGTACACATTCACAAAGTAGTCGTACACGTCGACGGTAGTTTTTCACTCAACGGCCTTCAGCGACGTTAGTTGTTCTCGTATCGTCGTGGAAGTAGTTGTACATGGTTGCGACGGTAACCGAACTTGGCGATTCGATGGGGTACACTTAAGTCGTCGTGGGAACTTGATGAATCCGAGGTCTTCGGGTCGACGGTAGTTGCACATCTCATAGTGGAACTTGGCGGCTTCGAGGGCTCCGGGCGTCGTGGTACTTGGAAACAATCGGGGCGGTCATGACGCATATGATGTTTTCGAGGGACTTGGCATGTCCAAAACGTAGCAGCACAAATGTCTCGGTCGGGAGCACTCGTTCGGGCATCCTTGGTCTTGCCGGCGATGTACTTGACGAATCCAGAGGATGTCATCGGTAGTCAAACTTGGCGAATCCAGGTTTGTGCGGGACTTGGTAGGTTCCACACATAGATGCATTGATGGTGCTCGAAGGCAGTAGCAGGGCAGAAGGAAGACAAGGTTAGCCGGCGGCACCGGAATGTGGCGGAGCTATTAGAGCTCGCCGGAGTAGCTGTAGGCGAGGCATGGCGGCGCTTGGTACCCAGCAGGAGGAAGAGCAGAGGAGGTCGGTGCTGGGAGGAGGTTGAGGATGGCAGGGGCACATGCGAGGAGGACGCAGGCGAAGATGTGGTGGAGGTCGCCGGCGCGGGTGAAGGCAGCGGCAGCTGGGCATGGTGTAAGGGTGCAACAGCTGCTGCTGCTGCCGACGGCAAGGTCGAGGCAGGATCCGGGCAGTAGAGGGACGCGAGCAGGAGGAAGGAGAGGCCGGCGTGGTCGCGCACGCAGGCCGGCATCCTGCTGGTGGTCATCGGCGCGGCGCCATGGCCGAAGGCCAAGGTCAAGGTCTGAGAGGAGGAGCCCGGTGGCGCGGGTGCATCATGGCGATACGGCAGCGCAGAGGAGGCTCGCGTGAAGGGGCATCGAGCGTGAGCGCTATCGGGAGGAGAACGAGGGGAATCGAGAAGGGGAGCGCGGTCGAGCGCTGGTGGCGCTGGAGGATGGACGCAGGGGAAGAGATTGGATCGTGAGAGGTTAGGGTGCTGGGCGCGGGCTAGGGTTAGAGGGTTAGGTAGGCCTTTGGGGGGTGTTGGGCCTAGGGAGGCCTGGCTGCGGATGGCCTATTGGGCCGGCTGTCCGCTGGCCTTCTCTCTTCCCTCCCTTGTCTTTTCAAAAACAGAGAACTAGAAGAAAGGAAAAGGAGAGAAGAGAAGGTTGGAAGAAGAATTTGGGCAAGCGGTTAATTTTCCCGGACTCATAAAAATATGCATGTCTACAGAAAAATAGAAGTGGCAAGATTGCAGGAATTAAATTCAAACCAATTTGAATTTAATTCAAATAGGTTTTAACTAGGACTTGGTAAAAGGAAGGTCCAGAAATGTTGAGACTTTTTATGGAGCTCCGCAAAGAGATGAAAGGATGTATGGCAAAGTTAGGGACCAACAATTGTGATAACAAAGGCATTGGGATTCATTTTGCAAGTGTGTTCCAGTTAATTCCAAAAAAATTGAATATTTTATATAGCTCCCTAATAATATTGGGAGTGTATGTTCTAAAGAGAAATCACCATTGTGAATATCCCTCGATTTAAATGGACTGAAGATCCGTATGATTTATTTAGTTGAGCTATTAAAAAAGGTTGCATGATGACATGATGCCATGCACTTGATGCAAAGATGAATGCAACAAACCAAACAAAACACACAATGAATCTCGAAATCCATGGAAGGCATCTGGAGTGCCGGTCTTGGGGCCTCACAGCACGGGCCCTACAGGATGAGCGGTTGAGATTGCTGTTGGGCTACCACTTCGCATCCACTTCGTATCCTACCTCCCCAAGCCTAGACAATATGTTAGGGTTAGCAAAGTATATGTGAGATATTTGTGAGCTTTGCTCCTTCTACCTTCCCTCTTGTGGATCAAGACCCCTTTAGGGAAGAATCCTTGTGGATTTCAAGACCTCCATAAGGAGAAGACTATCTTCAAGACCTCATCTCCTAGGAGTGGGAAGAACTCTATCATTATATCTTTCCTTTGATTGTGTTTGTGAACTTGTGGATCTTGTGTTTGATATTCTAGTGGATGTGTAATTGGGTATTGTTGGAGTGATTTACTCTTTGTGTTCTTGGTGTTCATCTCCCTTTTCCCCTCCAAGTGTGAAAAGATCCGTCTTAGGGTTCCACCATACATCATCTTGGTATCATGAGCAAGGTTGATTCACATGTTGGAGTCCCTACCCTCCACTTTCTAGCTTGATTTTGTTTTTTCGTCCCTAATTTGAAAATCCCCACCAAAAATAGCCCCAAAATTTTTCTTGCAATTTGTTGGATCTTGTGAGATTTCGTTTATTTGATCCACGAATTTGGTGTTTGGCAAGTGGATCTACCCCCTTACCACCTTTCCCCAACATCCATCCATCAATTTTGACCGCAAAATTGAAAATACCCACGGATCTGAAGCTTTTCGTCCGCTTCCAGAGGACCCCGTGCACACGGGCCTCACTTACCCCGTGTACACAGACCATCCAGAGACTTTCAGCCATTTCCTGTTTTCTTCCATTTTGATTTCCCACCACCACTTTCGACCTTCCGCAATATTTCTCGTGGTTGTTTGAGTTTTGGGTTGCGGTTTCTCTCGTGTCCTAAGGTGTTTCGACTACTTAGGCATGACTCGATGTCATCATCACCGCCACTCGACCATCGACTTGGATTCCACATCAGCTTTGACAACTCCATATTCATACCTACCGTAAGCAAGGACGGTAACCTCGATGACACCTTTGCATTACCCTGGCCAGTGCCTTGATAGCTTCGAGCCTCTTTTGCGTAGCTTACCCATCGGGACTAGCTTGTTGAGTATTGCCGGGCCACGCCGTTAGTGCTCCATTAGTGTTACATCTCTCCTGTCCATATACTACTTGTTACCTCGCATTGTGGCTCGCATATCAAGCATTGTGGCATAGTCAAAAAAAGAAGCAAAAAGCTTTTAAGCAAAACAAAAGAGAACCAAGAGCTCGTAAGCAATAGCATTGAGCCACTTTGCCTAGTTCATCATCTTGGTTCATACATACATAAGCATACTTGGGATAGTTGAGACAACCCGTTTCTCTATTAGGTTGGTGCACCAGCATATCTAACCCAGTAGAGAAATCGAGCTAGTGTCTCTCTAGTATCCGTACAACAAGAGCATTTCCGTAGTTCCACCTCCTAGAGCTCACTCCTTGGTTGTGCGGATCCCATTTGTCTTCCGTGTGTGTGTTCCTAGTGATATCCTTGGGTATTATCTATTTGTCTTACTTGCCATTTGTGCATCTTTTCAAGTTTTTCAACATCTTGACTAACATTTTCTTGAATTATTTGTGCCACTTCCTAACCGAGATCCTCCATAAGCCTTTTACTTGTAGGTGTGAGAAACAATACCCGGTAACAATTATACTATTATAGCATCACGTGGGATTGTACTTGTTACATCTACAATCTTCAAAAAGGTAACTTTAGTTTTCTTCTATCATTTTCCTACTAACCACCACTTCCACATCATGGATAGCCCTTCTTCTTCGGCAAACCCTCTCTTCAAGGAACAAGTTGGCCCCCGGGTCTCTTCTTTTTCATATTTGCCTTCAAGATCTATTTTTATTTGGTTTAATTTTCAGGTCTATTAATCCAAAAACCCAAAATATCTTGCTGTAATTTTTATTATTTATTTTATTTCGCGTTCCCGCAAGATCTATTTATCCAATCTATTACAAATTTATCTATCTTTTTAACCGGGCGGGATTGAGAACACGTCTTACACATCGGGTTGCAAGTATTTGTTCTTTGTGTGCAGGTATCGTTTACATAGTGTTGCTTGGTTCTCCTACTATTTCGATAACCTTGGTCTCATCACTGAGGGAAATACCTACCATAGCTGTGCTACATCATCCCTTCCTCATACCAACGTAGTTCAAGCCACATCAAAAGGAACTTCTGGCGCCATTGTCAGTGAGGATCAAGTCAAGATAGTCTCCCAACAAATCGCCAATTTCTGGCGCCGTTGCCGGGGAGACATCATCAACATCTATCAGGTTCCTAATCACAAATCTCCTTCCCTTGCAATTAACATTATTTTCCATTTGCCTCTTGTTTTCATCCCCCCACTTCACAAAAATTTGACGTTTTATTCGCCCTCTTTTTTGTTCGTCGTTTTCTCGTCAGATCTCTTATTTGCTTGAACTTGTCATCATGAGTGACTTTGGTATGGCTGAAATAGATGATGGCCTAACTCCTAAAATTGGACGACCTGACAATCTGATGCCAAAACTTTTGTTTTAGGGCAAGGGAACATTATGGGAAAAGAACTTATACAAGATTTTTTTAGTTGTGTTGGAAAGTTGACTCTTGATGATGCTCCCAAACTTAAAAGAACTAAATCTTATGTGGAGGCTATTTCAGCACTAGTTTTGAAACTTGAAAATAGATTTATCCGTATCCATCCTACCTAGCAAAGATTATTTTACGAGATACCTGTTATAAAGGATCCTAGGGCTAAAAAGCTAGCTACCCTTGTTCCTATGAATGAATTTGATTATATAGTACGAGAAGTTGGGGAAATCTTTGAATTTTATGGGACGAGCTGTGAAAAAGCGGTGATAAATGAGATCCTTTATAATAGTGATTATATGTTGAGACATTTGCTTGGAAACAATCAATTTTTTATGACAATCTTAAAAAGGAAATTCTCGTTTTAGATATAATCCAATAAGTTTTTAATGATGTCAATCAACACTATCCTTTTTGCTGGAAATCAAAGGAGATACATAGACGGGCAACTTGATAATGCTAAAATTTCCATGGATAATGTGTTCCAAGGTATTTTTGCAAAACCACATGATAACAACACATCTATGAAGAATAAGAAGAAACATGACAACACTTAGATCTATGTGTTATGCCTAGCTAGGGGTGTAAAATGATAGCGCATGTTGGGAGGCAACCCAATGAATAAAAATTATTTTTCCCTTTTTCTTTCTGTTCTTGAGTGTTTGCACAATTATACTACTATTATGATTGTGTTTTTTGTGTTTTTTAATTAGTGTTTGTGGCAAGCAAAGCCTTTGGGATCATGTTGGGTGATAGTTGATTTGATCTTGTTGAAAAATAGAAACTTTTGCGCCCAGTAAAACAATTTTATTTTTTCACAGAAACGCGATAAATACTGATTTTTGTACACACGATTGATAAACAAATTGTCCATGTTGTCATAATTTTTGGAGTTACATAAGTATACGAAGTTTTCAGATTACTACAAACTGTTCTATTTTTCACAGATTTTGTTTTCTTTGCGTTGTGTGCTTATTTTGATGAATCTATGGTTTGTATTGGAGGGTATAAGCCATAGTAAAGTTGGATAGAGTAGATATAGTGCAAAAATAAAATGTGAATGGGTTTGCAATAGCTGCTTTTTAATACTAATGGATCTCATGAAGGATTTGTTTATTTGCTTGAACTTGTCATCATGAGTGACTTTGGTATGGCTGAAACAGATGATGGCCTAACTCCTAAAATTGGATGATCTGGCAATCTAGATGCCAAAACTTTTGTTTTAGGGCAAGGGAACATCATGGGAAAAGAACTTATACAATAATTTGTCAATTGTGTTTGAAATTTGACTCTTGTTGATGCTCCAAAACTTAAATGAACTAAATCTTATGCGGAGGCTATTTCAGCACTAGTTTTGAAACTTGAAAATTGATTTATCCATACCCATCCTACCTTGCAAAGATTGTTTTACGGGCTACCCGTTATAAAGGATCCTAAGGCTTAAAATCTAGCTACCCTTGTTCTTATGAATGAATTTGATTATATAGTACGAGAAGCAAGGGAAATCTTTGAATTTTACGGGATGAGCCATGAAAAACTGGTGATAAATGAGATCATTTATAATAGTGATTATATGTTGAGACATTTTCTTGGAAATAATCAATTTTTTGATGACAATCTTAAAAAGGAAATCCATGTTTTAGATACAATCCAACAAGTTTTTAATGATGTCAATCAACACTATCCTTGGATTGTTGCTAGAAATCAAAGGATATACGTAGACGGTCAACTTGATAATGCTAAAATTTCCATGGATAATGTGTTCCAAGTTACTTTTGCAAAACCACCTGATAAGAACACATCTATGAAGAATAAGAATAAAGATGACAACACTTAGATCTATGCATTATGCCTAGCTAGGGGCGTAAAACGATAACGCTTGTTGGGAGGCAACCCAATGAATAAAATTTATTTATTTCCCCTTTTCTTTCCGTTCTTGTGTGTTTGCACAATTATACAACTGTTATGATTGTGTTTTTTGTGTGTTTTAATTAGTGTTTGTGCCAAGCAAAGCCTTTGGGATCATGTTTGTTGAAAAATAGAAACTTCTGCGCCCAGTAAAATAATTTTATTTTTTCACAGAAACACGACAAAATACTGATTTTTATACAAAAGATTAATATACAAATTGCCCACGCTGTCACAATTTTTCAAAAAAATTGGAGTTACATAAGTATACGAAGTTTTCAGATTACTACAAACTATTCTATTTTTGACAGATTCTGTTTTCTTTGTGTTGTGTGCTTATTTTGATGAATCTGTGGTTTGTATTGGAGGCTATAAGCTATAATAAAGTTGGAATACAGTAGATATAATGCAAAATTAAAATATGAATGGGTTTGCAACAGTACTTAGAGTAGTAATTTCCTTTGTTATACTAACGGATCTCACGAAGGTTTTGTTGAGTTTTGTGTGATTAAAGTTTTCAAGTTTTGGGTGAGATCATGATGGATGAAGGAATAAGGAGTAAGAAGATCCTAAGCTTGGGGATGCCCACGGCACCCCCTAGTTATTATCCAAAGAAGAACAAGCAACTAATCTTGGTGATGCCCTGAGTGGTATCCCCTCTTTCTTCTAACGACCATTGGTATTTTACTTGGAGCTATATATTTATTTGTCATATATCATGAGTTTAGCTTGGAGCGTCTTGTATTATTTGAGTCTTTGCTTGCTTTGCTTTTTGTTTTGAGTCAAGTATCCTTGCTGAGCACACATATTTAAGAGAGCCAAAATTATGCTATGATTTTTAGAATTGCTCTATGTGCTTCACTTAATTCATTTGAGCTATGGAATTGTTCTAGTGCTTCACTTATATCTTTTTTAGCACAGTGTGCTTTAATATTTTTGAAGAAATCCTCTCATGCTTCGGTAAGATTTATTTGAGAGTTAGTAAATTTTTTAAGAAATCCTTCCATGCTGCACTTAAATTATTTTGAGAGAAGAAATTTTTTATGCTCGTGTTCTTCATTTAGACTTGTATGAGCTATCAAAAGCAACATATGAAATTGGTCCCAAAGTGATAGATAATCAAAATGGATATAATAAAAACTTTCATGAAGATCATTGGACAAAATAAACTTGATTCTTTGTAATAGTTTTGTGATATGTTGATATAATATGTGAGTCATGTTGATGAGTAATTATGCTTTAATAAGAATATTGGTGTTAAGGTTTGTGATTCCCTATGCAAGCATGAAAGTCAATAGTTATGCAATTAAATTACATCCTACTTGTGGTGCATTATTCGGTGTTAGTTATACTTAATGCTCGCTTATGAGACTTTTCGTTTCTTGGTTGGATGCTTCTCAATATTTTGCTAGCCTTCACTTGTACTAAGTGGGATTACTACTTGTGCATCCAAAATCTTTAAACCCAGTTTTTGCCATATGAGTCTACTATACCTACCTATATGCGGTATTTTCGTGTTGTTCTAAGCAAATTTGTATGTGCCATCTCTAATCTTTAAAATAAATTTCTTTTTGTGTGCTCGTACCGCTCATGAAATGGTAGGGGGTGGCTGATATTTTTCCATGCTAGATATGTTATTCTCAAGATGAGTGTTTATTCACTTGTCATTGCACGAGAGTATGGCAAAGGTATTTGGGATGCCCAGTCTCGAAATGAAAAGTTAATTTACTTGATGATGTCCAATAATAAATTCCTTGGAAAGTGTTGGTATGGATGGTACCCGTGGATTCGATTAGCCATGGAATGTGAAAATATGGCGGAAAAAGGAATAAACTTTATTTTCCATCTGGGAACCGCCTGTGATATATCTAGCATGGAAAGTATTGGGAACTATTCTATCATTTTCATTGACAGGAGAGGCATTCCACCCAAAATGTTTTATCTCTATCTTTTCACTTTGAGCTCTGGCACCTCTACAAATCCCTACTTCCCTCTACGAAGGGCCTTTCTATTTTACTTTATGCAATTTTTATTTTTATTTGAGTCTCCATCTTATCTTATAAAGCACCAACTATGGGGCACTTTGATCGTACTTGAGCATTATATGTAGCTAATATGTGAGCGTGTTTCATGAATGATTAATAATTGAGCATAATGGGCTAGGGATAACTTGCCTTAGTGTTGATATTTTGAAAGACATGGTTGCTTGTTGATATGCTTGAGTATTGAAATCTTCATGTCAAAACTAGACTATTGCTTTCAATTATATAAAAGTCCAAATGTCCATGCTGCACTTAAATTATTTTGAGAGAAGAAATTTTTTATGCTCGTGTTCTTCATTTAGACTTGTATGAGCTATCAAAAGCAACATATGAAATTGGTCCCAAAGTGATAGATAATCAAAATGGATATAATAAAAACTTTCATGAAGATCATTGGACAAAATAAACTTGATTCTTTGTAATAGTTTTGTGATATGTTGATATAATATGTGAGTCATGTTGATGAGTAATAAAAACAAAAAGAATATGTGATGAACATGATAGGCAACATAACAAATCAAAAATTCTGTTTTTATCATTTACCTACTCGAGGAGAGCAGCAATTAAGCTTGGGGATGCTGATATGTCTCCAATGTATCTATAATTTTTTATTGTTCCATGCTGCTATATAATCATTCTTGGATGTTTTACAATCATTTTATAGCAACTTTATATCATTTTTTGGTACTAACCTATTGACATAGTGCCCAATGCCAGTTGTTGTTTTTTTCTTGTTTTTCACTTGACAAAAAATCAATACCAAATGGAGTCCAAACACAGAGAAACTTTTTGGAGATTTTTTCTGGACCAGAACACACATGATGGGCCAAGGAAGTACCAGAGGGGGGCTTCGAGGAGAGCACAACCCACTTGGGCGCGCCTGGGGGCCCAGGCGCGCCCTGGTGGGTTGTGCCCACCTCGGCCGCCTCCCGCACCGCCTGTTCGCTCTATAAATACCCAAAAAATCCAAAAAACCCAGGGGAGTCGACGAAACACAATTCCAGCCGCCGCAAGTTCCAGATACCACAGATCCAATCTAGACACCATCACAGAGGGGTTCATCATCCTCATTGGTGCCTCTCCGATGATGAGTGAGTAGTTCATTGTAGACCTATGGGTCCGTATGCAGTAGCTCGATGGCTTCATCTCTCTCTTTTGATTCTCAATACAATGGTCTCTTGGAGATCTATTTGATGCAACTCTTTCTGCGGAGTGTTTGTTGGGATCCGATGAACTTTGAGTTTATGATCAGATCTATTTTATCCATGAAAGTTATTTGAGTTTGGTCTCTTATATGCATGATTGCTTATAGCCTGATATTTCTTCTTCGAATCTTTGGTTTAGTTAGGCCAACTAGATCGCTTTTTCTTGCCAGGGGAAGAGGTGCTTTGTGATGGGTTCGATGTTACGGTGCTCAATCCCAGTGACAGAAGGGGACATGACATGTATGTATCGTTTATATTAAGGATAATAAGATGGGGTCTATTACTACATGAATAGATCTTGTCTACATCATATAATCGTTCTTATTACATCACTCCATTTTTCCATGAACTTAATACAGCAGATGCATGCTGGATACCAGTCGATGTGTGGAGTAATAGTAGTAGATGCAAGCAGGAGTCGGTCTACTAATCTTGGACGTGATGCCTATATAATGATCATTACCTGGATATCGTCATAATTATTTGAAGTTCTATCAATTTCCCAACAGTAATTTGTTTTACCCGCCGTATGTTATTTTTCTCGAGAGAAGCCACTAGTGAAACCTATGGCCCCCGGGTCTCTTCTTTATCATATCTGTCTTCGAGATCTATTTTTATTTGCTTTTATTTTCAGATCTATTAATCCAAAAACCCAAAAATACCTTGCTGCATTTTTTATTATTTATTTTATTTTGTGTTCCAGCGAGATCTATTTATCCAATCTATTATAAATTTATCTATATTTTACCCGGGAGGGACTGACAATCCCTCTTACACGTCGGGTTGCAAGTATTTGTTTGTTGTGTGTAGGTACCATTTACATAGTGTTGTGTGGTTCTCCTACTGGTTCGATAACCTTGGTCTCATCACTGAGGGAAATACCTATCGTAGCTGTGCTGCATCATACCTTCCTCTTTGGGGAAGTACCGACATAGTTCAAGCCGCATCATGCCTATATACATGATCATTACCTTGGATATCTTCATAACTATGCGCTTTTCTATCAATTGCTCAACAGTAATTTGTTTACCCACTTTATGCATTCTTTCAAGAGAGAAGCCTCTAGTGAAAACTATGGCCCCGGGGACCATCTTATATCATCTTATTTCCAGATCTCCAAAATAAAAAACACAAAAATACCTTGCTGTAATTTATTTACTTTTATTTTATTTTGAACTTTTACTTATCTTTTATATCCATCACTATCGGATCTCATCCTTGCAAGTAACCTTGAAGAGATTGACAACCCCTTTGTCGCGATGGGTGCAAGTATTTGTTTGTTTGTGCAGGTACTACTATTGGAGACTTGTGTGTTCCTCCTACTGGATTGATACCTTGGTTCTTAACTGAGGGAATACTTATCTCTAGTTTGTTGCATTACCCTTTGATCGTCAAGGGAAAAACCAACACATGATCAAGAGGTAGAAGCTTGCTCGCACGCCTCCTGTTGACTCACACGCTTGCTCGGACGGCACCTGCCGATGAGAGCGGGTCGCGTGGTGGCGCGTTTGAAAACCACCCATGGTTTGAATAGTGAAACCGTTCGCGTTAACGTGACATGTCTTTGTTCCAAAATACCTGGGCTCTTCATGTGTGCAACTTTTCATAAGCAGCTTGTCTCAAATTGAACAAAAAGATTAAGACAGTCTATTTGGGCATATCCCGAGACCATGCTCAGTTTCATGAATTTCAGGTGAGTTTTGGAGTTTTTTGAATTTAAAATCCAAGATTCGAAACAATATCATTACCTGCATCATGAAATAAATTTTCAAGCAATACATCTTTACTGTTGTAGATGTTAATATTTCTTAAGAAAGAATTTGGTCAAACATTATGCTCAGGTAGACTTCAAACAAGTTGTATATGAAGATTAAAAGGATAATCCCTCCGTACTAGTGCATTGCGTGATATAGTACTCTAGTAGGGACGAACAAACAGAGCTCCATTCTGTACTCATCCTGGTGTAGTACTATTAGTACATAGTAGGCAATGGAGTTGATGGGTGACCTTGGGTAGCGGCGACTGAATGAATTGAACCGTTCTTGACACGGTGGGTAACATGGGCTAGTTACTAAAGCACCCCTCCATTGTTCATCGATAGTTATTATGGACCGGGGACATGAGGGGAATTCCCTAGGGCTGGAATTCTGCCTGGTAGATATTTCGACTCCAAACACGAAGGCTCGAGTGGAGGCGCAAAGTTTAATATCACGGTTCTTTTGGTTGGGATTGGCTAATGTGCGTACCATGCACGACACCAGCAGGACATGAGCCCAGTCAGGTTGGTACGCTGTCGGGTGCTACCATGCAAGAATGCGAAAGGAATCTTTTTTAAAATCCGAACAAATCTATATGTATTACACTGCCCATATTTTCCTTGCAAATAACTAGTCATTCCAAAAGGCACGATAATTGATTTATAATGAGTTATTGAATTAGACTGAGTTTGTTATATAGTGATCTCAACGTGGATTTCACATTTCATGGTGTCCATAGTAAGTTTTTCATTACAAATTCAAATTTAAAAGATTAATGGTATGGAAGTGAGAAAACTGTGTATTTATTCAAGCATATGACCACACACACAAATACAACAACAATCTAGTAAGGATAATGCATCTATTTTTTCAGACCATGCATGCATGACATGAATTCAAAAACAAAATGTAAGCCATGCATGGTCCTTAATTCAATATTTGAAATGCACAGTAAACTGGAATGTGAATATTATGTCATGTACTATGTACATGCAAATGTTGTGTTTAGTTCTCTCCATCGACCCCCCTCACCACACATACTTCATGTATCAATCAATCTTCATCTCTTTGTTAATACAACCATTGGTATCCGACACACGCATGCTCATTATTTCTCTTCATGTTTTGATCTCCATTTATGTCACACCCACCCTCACTCTCAACAAATGTATTTCTCACACACAACCTCGTCGTGCCCTCCATGACAAGCTCTCCCTCTCTCCCTCTCCCTCCCTCTCTCAAGACACATACATTGCCTCTGTAAAACACCTTCACAATGCACGCACACACAAAGCCTATCCAGGCCACTCTCTCGCTAACTATCTCCCTCCAGCCCTCACTCCAGCTTTGCCGCATGATATCTCGGTGGACCGTCTTTAACATTCGAGTGTATGCTAGGACACTCACTCGATCTCTCCCTCTATATATGAATCGATTTACCTCGCTTTCTCGTGTCTTCTCTCTCACAAGTAGAAGCTCCCACTACGCCTCTTGCATAGGTGGAGCTATGTAAATTGCCGGGGGGTAACCCCCGACCTTAGAATAAATTGTGAAGCTCTTATTAGGATTGTTTAGATTATATTTTTTGAACATTATATTTTGCTCCACCCTCCCAAACACCGATGGGATGTGCACCCTCGTGGTAGAATATCATGTGCCCCCACACCTTAGATGCTATATGTAATACGAGTTCCTTGGAGCTGGTAGATCCGAGATTTAGCGGCTCATGGGGTCTTAATATTTTTACAAAAAACCTTAATGAGTTTGGGAATTGCACATAATTAGTACAAAAACTACTCAGATGCCCTTGGATTGCATATCTAACAGCCTCGAAGCTCGTATCACCGTAGCATCTAAGACACGGGAGGACCTCATATTCTCTTGTTTGTAAGAATATCATGTGCTACCACACCTTAGATGCTGTGGTGATACAAGATCCTCGGAGCCGTTGGATCTGAGATCTAACAGCTGCTTGGTGGTTCGAATGTTTTTTTGCAAAAAATCCCTCAAAGAGTTTGGGAACTGCTCACAAGTAAAAAGACTACTCAGATGCCATTGCATCTGAGATCGAACAACCTCAAAGCTCCTATCACCACAGCATCCAAGCTGCGAGAGCACCTGATGTTTTCTCGCATGGGAGAATATGAGGTGCTCCCACACCATATATTCTATGGTGATATGAGCTCCCGGGAGATCTAACGGCTCCCAGTCGGAGGTTTGAATGTTTTTGCAATATAGGCCTTAAAGATTTTCGGAATTGTGCAGAAGTACAAATACTACACACATGGCATTGGATCTTAGATCCAATGACCTAGATGCTTGTATCAGCATAGCGGCTAATTAACCTACAGGGAGAACCTGATATGAGCTATGGGGAGCCGTCGAATCCAAGATCCAGCGGCTCACGGGAGGCCTGAATGTTTTTTCATAAAAAACCCTTGAAGAGTTTGGAAATTGCGCATTTTTACAAAGACTACTCCCAAGCCATTGGATCTCACATCCAATGACGTAGAATCTCGTATCACCATAGCATCTAAGCAGCGTGGAGCACGTGATATTCTCCGCCACTATCACTTTTGTTCCTAAACTTGCAAAATACTTGTAACTAGTGCCGTAGCTTGTCTAACCGCGCAAAGTGATTGTGCAAAAAAAAACCTCCTACACTGAAAGATCGGAACAACACATGGGGGTCCCACTTATATTAATAAAATTTGGACCTAAAAATAACAAATCAGAAGGATGAGTTTCGAACCGGCAACCTGGACTACAAAGCGTACGTCGATAGCCTGAAACAACAACGGTTGTTGGCTTTGTCACATAACTTGATTTTATATAGTATTACGTTGAGTAGAGTAGAGGGAGTGGCTTGTCAACACGTGCATGAACATTGACTCACTTACTGGTGGGTCCCATGCCAGTGACCTCTCTCTCTTATCCATCTACAACCTTTGGACGCATGAGAAAACACGAAGAGCTGCCGGAGCTGGTCGTGGTGTTATTATAACTAAGAGAAATGCTTGGAAAATAGACGAATCACCTAGAAGAAGAGACATTGTGGCTGGTCGAGACGGAGCTAACCACACCTATCCTCCGTGCCACGTTAGCATGATGAAGTTGTGTGGCTAGTGGGGTGTTTTCGACCTACTAGCTGGGTCCCGAGTTCGAACCATAGGTACGTCTGATACAATATATTTTTACACGCATATTTTTCCTCCGTGCTGAGACGTGGCACACCCTACCGTGTGGTTTCTGGGTCCTCTCAAGTGGTGCATGCATATTTTCTTCCTTGCTGAGACACGGGACACCCTACAGCATGGTTTCTGGGTCCTCCTCGGTCGTAGCATCGAACCAAGTAAATGATTCATCAAATCACAAAATCCCACCTTTCCTGCCGAGTACATGAGTGAAGCACAGTGGCTTGCTAGTTGGGCTAGTGCGACCGATCAGCTAGGCCGTCACCACATTTGTTTTTTCACCCTTTTTTCTCTCCTTGACAGTAGGTAAATTGAAATATCCACTACTGTGTTGCTTTGGTCTTTGGGTGTGGCTAGTGTGGCAGGATTTTTTTTCTATGATGGGAGCAGGCGCGGCAACAATTAGTCATGATGATTCTTCCTATAATCACTGCTCCCTAATGTGACAAGGCATCAACTGGGTTTTCCCGTGGTGAAAACCAAAAGATTCACCCCACTCCTTGGCTGGCTCCCTCCGCCTTCCCATAGATAGCATTGCCTTTCAACCGTTTCACCCCTTTTCTTCCTCTCCCCATTGCTGCTACCTAGTTCCATGGCGACGCACTAGATCATAGAGTCTGAGTTGAGGCGTCGGACAAAGGAGCTCCAGACCAAGGATGCGGAGCTTAGGGCCAAGGACGTGGAGCTCTGTGAGCTCAAGGAGGAGAGCAGTGCCCTGCTCCTCCTTTATGTGCAGGAGTTCACAGAGCTTCAAAAGTGGAAGGAGCCCACCAAAAAGATGCTTGAGGCGTCGGCCGTGTTGTTGCACAAAGGGGGAGATACGATAGGCGGTTAGGTAAGCCGTCTGGAGCGCGAGCGGGCCGATCATGACGAGGTCCATGATCGCCTCAACCACTTGTTGGACCATGTTTCCACGAACGTGTTGCTGTTCCGTGATGCCTACCGTCGTGCCAACGCGACCATGCCGGCCGTCGGGCTAAACCCATTCGACCACCCCGTTGACTTCAATGAGTTGCGGCTTACTGGCCTGGTCTCCTTCTTCACCTATATCTCTAAGGAGCTAAGCCTTCTTCGCACGGTGGCGGGGGCCGAGCTGGACAAGGAGGGGGTGTGGGCAACCATCACCGTTGCTGGGCGAATCCTCTCAGGGCTTCGTCACCGGAATCCATTCATGCCATTGGACGCAGTCTTTGACGATCTGGCTCCCATCGACCGGGTGCAAGGCATCACCACCGTCGCGCGCCTGGAGAAGCAGAGGGACTTCAGTGGTGTTTAGGCGTCCTCTGCATGGGCATGTCTTGGTGTAACATGACCGTTGGATCAAACTCACACTGTGTAGATCAGTCATTGTAGCACAAAGCATGTAGGTGTGTTTGGTTGCATTCTCATCTCAACATAGTTGTTCCCTCTTCGTGCATGCTCCTAGTGTATTTGTGTTAACCTAGTGTGGACTCATGCACCCTTCATGCACCCTTCCAAACCCCAAAAAGTGGGTCGAGAAGGCAACTTTTTCTCCCATGCACCCTTCATACACCCTACCTAACACAGATTCGTGCTTCATAGTTTCCCTGTTCGATGGAGTACTGTAGCACCATACTCTCCGTGCACTGTAGACCTAGTTAGGTTAACATTGATCTCACTGTTCATTCTCGATCGGACAGTCAAAAAAGGGGGCATGTTACACTACTATTCATAGTTGACATCCGCACAACATGCCAACGGATGTCAATCCTCTGGGGACACCCTTCCGGAGCGGTTGTCGTCTCCATACCTTGATTCTACTTCTTCGGTTGCCTTGTCTGCTAAAAATAATACACCACAGTACGCGTGTACGCCGAGGTAGCACAGGATGGGAGACTACATGCAGGGGCCCACCAAGGACCATATTAACGAATAGTAGCCGCTATGTGAACCAAAAATCTGTTGAAACACTCGCAACAATATCCCTCACCACATATTTGTTTCTAATCAGTTAGAGTACTAGACATCATTTTTTATTGTCATATCTTACTACACTAGCAACACGATTATAGTACGGATGTATGAACCACTTCATATGCCTAGTAGTAGGAGAACTGGTAGTGTAAGTTCAAGTGGCTACCATGTTTCGTGCTCCTCCATCGCAAGAGTGGAAACACTTGCTGTAATAATTTTTTTAAGAAATAGTGGACATGCTCTATCGCGCGGATCCTCCTCCATGGTCGTAGGGAAACTTGCTACTCACTTTCGCCGATGCGTGGGACAGCCAGCATCGGGGTCCACTTGCCATGCACTAAATTACTCCATACTAGAGTCCCCAACTTCACGGTAGACTACCCCGGTCGAAGCGCTGCAGTAATGCCCAATGAGTCATCAAATCACAAAACCCCACCTTTGCAACTATAAGTTGGACGGACGAAGCAACCATCATTTTACTCTTCTCCCTCATCTTCCTCTCTTGAAGAAAACCCCAATTCACTTCTCCCTCATCTTGTTCCTCATTTATTCAAGAAAACCCCAACGCGCGTCTGCCATTGTTCTCCTCTCCCAAAGAAGGAAAGGTGAGTCAAGAAAACCCCAACTCTGCACCAACGGTGTTGCTTCTGGACAAGGCCCCGTCATCTTTTGCAACCCCGCGACCGATCCTAACTCCCTCTCTGTCGTGGAATTGTCACGGCAGATGTTCTAGTGAAAGGACTTAGTCGTGGAGCCATCGCAACTAGGAAGCTTAAAGGGGTTAATCGGGACAAAGGACACGAGAGGTTTATACTGGTTCGGCCCCTTGCGGTGAAGGTAAATCCTAGTCCAGTTGTTGTGGTATTGCTAGGTTTCTATGAGCAAGGAGCGAAATACACTAGCTTGGCTCTTGATCTGTTGTTTCTTGCCCTAAGCCACCGCCGGGTCGTCCCCTTATATACACGGGTTAATGCCTGGCGGCCTATAGAGTCCTGGCCGGCTCATACAACATGTCCGGCTCGGTAACTTCTTTTACATGTCTTACTTTACAAGTCTTACTCATATATGGTGGTTTACAATTATGGGCCTTAATCCGCCTCTGGGCTTGGGCCTGCTACAAGTCTTATAATGAACCGTTGCCTTGTATAGTCGTTGGGCTTCTTTGAGTAACCCGCCATTAAGATTGACCCGGCCCCTCCTGGGCGGGTCATACCTGGTAGTTATATCCCCAACATTAGGCCCCAGGTTGATTTGAACTTTGTTCTTATCAATCTCTAACACTTAGAAAAAATCCATATTCCACTGTTTGTAAAAGCTCTGTAACCCGCCATGACCTCATCTTCTGAAAATTTGGAAATCTGCCTTGACGTCACCTTTAACGGATCCTTATCTTTAAATGCTTTCCGAGAATCAAGGCGTCCATTTAGCTGGATACTCATAACTTTGGTCTCCCCTGATTTCTGCACCTGCCCGTTCACCTATTTCCTTATAAATAGGCATGGCCGGTCCTTCTTCTTTCTTCTTCTTCCTTCTCTCGCCACCTCTCTGCCTCTCGAGCTCTGCCGCCGCCGCATCACTCACCGTCGTCCTCAATGTTGGCCGCTGCATCACCCTGAGCTCGTCCAGAAAAACGGCGGCGATCCTCCGCAGCAGCTCCGCATCCGTAAGCTCTTGCTTTTTTCACCCCTTAGATCTGCCTTAGGGTTCATGAGTTCTCTTTCTCGTGTTCTTCGCTATTCATCATAGATCCCTTGCAACTTCTCCACTGCACCCTCTTTTGATCTAAAAGAAGTGTAGAGCCTATACGGTAGTTGTTTTACATCCATTTTAGATGCTAGCAAATCCCTTTCTCTTGTACAAATGCCTCTTTAGAGCCGACGAACTCCTCTGCACTGGTTTTTTAGGTCTGAATTTATTTTCCTTTTCTGAACCATCTTGATCTAGAATAATAAAAATAGCTCAGGAAACTTGTTTGTCTCAGCACTTAGCCAATTCAGTTTCTGGCAACCTTCAAATATCTTTAGTCATGGAGGCTTATCACGCCGGCTCACTTTTCCTTTATATGTCATTAGCCCTTACTTAAGCCGCCATTACAGATCTATACTATCATCATTTAACCTGTAACTCCACCAATAAATTGAACCGGCACATTACTTTCTTTTCAGTTTGCCCTTTTCTCATCATGCCGTCAAAAGCGCCAACGGTCTACAACTGGGTTCCTTCCATAGTCATTGAAGACACCTTGAAAGATTTTGTCACGATCGGATATTTGCCGGTGAAGATTGTTATGTCTTATCGTGCTCCTGACCTGGCCGAAGAACGGCCTCAGCCCAAAGACGGTGAAGTTATCATTTTCACTGACCACATGAATCGGGGCTTCTCACCACCCGGCTCAAAGTTCTTCCGAGAAGTTCTGCATTTTTTCAAGCTTCATCCACAAGATCTCGGACCCAACTCCATATCCAATATCTGTAATTTTCAAGTTCGCTATGAGGTATATCTTCAAGAAGAACCGACTATGGAGCTCTTCAGAGAGTACTTTTATTTGAACTACCAGAATGAATGCACCAACGGCCCTAGATTTGAACTTGGCGGAATCTCGATCCAGCGCCGGCAGGGTGTTGTCTTTCCTTTTGTAGTCTTACCAAGCCATCCCAAAGATTGGAACCAAACTTGGTTCTATTGCCAAGACATATCACCGGCTGATTAAAAAGCACTTCCGGGTTATCGCGCAGAACGTCTTGATTCTGAGTTTGTGCTCCCTGACAAGCTTACTGCTGCTGAACGCAAGAAGCTTATCCCATCTATCAAAAGGATTCAAGCCTTATTGGGAAATGGCTTAACTGGAGTTGATCTGATCCGTTGCTGGATCACATGGCGGGTCATCCCTCTAAGCCACCGATGCAAGTTGATGTATAAATATGGCGGAGGCCCAGATGATTCTCTGCGTCACAGCTCTGTTCAACTAACTGAAGAAGACATTGTTGCAATGTCAACTATCCTTGTGAATGAAAAATATGAGGACTGCAGTAAGGTTGGATTAAACCCCTTCTGCAAACTTAACCCGGCACCAGAGGTGAACCCCCTTGACCTCCTTTTTTGTTTTCTTCAGTAGTTAAATACTTGCATGGCTTTTTAACCTGTTATTTGCTTACAGGCCAAATCTAATTTCTGGAAGGCCAAATATGATCATGAAGCTGCCAAGAAGGCTAGAGTCGTTGCCATAGCCGCTAGGAGAATGATTCGGAAGCCCAAGAAGAAGAAGACTGCATCTGACATGTTCCAGCTGGATGATATTTCTGAGTCGGAGGTAGCCCTTGACTCCCTTGGCCAGTTTTTAACAACCTTATTGACATTGACTATTGCCAGGACGACACGGGGGCCAGCCAGGCCATGGAAGAAGAGGTAACTATTTCCTCCAACTCAGCGCCTTTGCCAGGACAGAAACTTTGACTGGTAACCAGGAAAGTAAGGTTTTCGCACCCTTTGGCTTATTTGGACCCTCATTTTCTTTTGAAAAAGCAGCAACATGAGAGCCGCCGTCAGGCCCGGACTAATGACGACAATGAACCGCCCTCCAACTTACAAAAAACTCCTCGAAAATGCCAGAATGAGGTTTCTTTCACCTTTGTCTTTTGCTTTTATCCATGAACCTATTTCCTTACTCTCTTAACTTCATTTTACCTTTGCAGTAGGTTTCTAGCTCTTCTGACGACTCGTCACAAACTCAATTTCCGGCTTTCAAGACTGCCCCCGGGTAAGGAAAATCATCTTTCTTCTGCATCTTTAAAACTACATCATTATACTAACTGTCTCATAAAATCTTTCTTGGCGGTCAAGCAAAGTCCAAGAAAGCCAAGGTGACTAAACCGGTAGATGACCCAAAAAATCCTGCACCTGAACCAGCAATACCAACTCCTCCTGATCAATCTGAAGCGCCACAAGATCCAGCTGTCCATGTTCAATCGGACCCTCCTAAGCCGTTAGTTGATGAGACCATTCTTAATCCAGCTACCACTGAACCATCTAGCTCAGCTAACCCGCCGACGACTTCTGACAATGATCTCTTAATTAATGGTAGTCGATTCGTTGAGCCGGGCAACCCAACTGTACTGGCCCGGCACTCTGCTAAGCAAGAGGCTTTAGAGAGGTAGAAGGTGCAGTTTGATGTCTCTCATTACGCTCACCTGAACGTTAGTGACGTGCTGTCTGGCTACCTTAGTCATTTGCATTCCAGCCGTGACTCAGAAATTCAGATGGTCAAGCAACTGCAGCTGAAATATGAGGTACGTTCGCCGGCTTTCACCATCTTTATATATGCTCTGCCAGCCCCCAAGTCTCTGGATTATGATGAACCTGAATGATCTGTAGACTTATGATATAGGATAATGCTCTGTCATAGATTTTCCTTAAATTCAGCCTAAATTTCACCTGTAGTCCCCAAGGGCCGGCTCAGTTTATCACAAATGAGAAGGTACTTAACTTCATAACTGTCTTGAGTTAGTCGAAACAAATAGTGTGATCTGGCTCAACATGAAAACACCTTCTTAATATCATGCATTAGCCCCCAAGTGCCAAGCGTTGTTACTTGTAAAACACTTGGGCTTTAATAATAGAAGAGCCATTTCGCATTAAAAAAATTCTTTGGCAGACATTAGACCGCAAGTGCCGAGTGATGTTGCATTGCAAAGCACTTCGGACTTTTAATCATGATAACCGTTATTGAAATACATTTTAACATACCTATGCACGTTTGTAGACCGCCTTGACTGAATTGGGGTCTCAATTGACTGATGCAAAGACCCGGCTGGCGGATTAAGAGGCGGCGATAAAGAACGCTGACTCCAAACTCCACTTGAGCCTTTCTGAAGCTGGAAAACTGAAAACCAGTTTTGACGCAGAAAAGAAATCTTGGGCCGACGAGAAAACCTTGTTAACATAGCATGCTGAGACAACGGAGGTGGCTCTCAAGGAGGTTACCACGGAGCTCACCGGCTTAAAAAACCGTGTGTCCCAGATGGTCTCCGCAATCTTTGGTGAGTTATTTGCCTTTAGTTACTTACACTCTATTTTTGCCAGAAGTATAAGACGCCTTCTTAACCTTGTAAAACACTCGCAGGTGCCTGGAGCAACAATCTGAGCCAAAACAGTTTAATAAAACTCAAGGCGGTTTACACCCTGGTGGAGCAGCTGTACACTGGAGCTCAACGGGCGCTTGCCATTATATCCCCAGCCAACCAAGGACCAAACCTCTTAAGTGACATCTTGAAGAAATTGTCAATTTTACCTGCCAGATTCCAAAAGGTCAAGCGGTCTTGCACAAGAGCCGGAGCCCTAACCACACTGAGCCGTTCCAAAGCCTGGGTGCCGGAACTTGACCCGGCGGATGTAGCCAAGGGGTACCCCCCTTTGAAAGAAGATGGGACTCCGTTTGATCAAGACGATTTCGTTGCTTGTGTGAGGGAAGTTCGTCCTCATGCTACCATCCTTGGTGAGGAAACCAACATTGATAAATATCAGTCGTGTTTTGATGTTGAAAATAAGAAGATGGCGACTCCTTATAAAGTGACAGATCTTATCCCGCCAGTTTGCCAACACACTTTTGCCCCGAAAATTGACCTGGCCGGCCTAATTGACGATGAAGATGAGTTCATTTCTCTAAACGGCTTTGACTTGTCCAATCCCAGCTTCCAACTAGTGGAGGGAGGTGAACCGGCGAGGGAGGAGTCATAACCGTCTGAATAATCCAGCCTTTAGCTTAAGATCTGCTTAACAGAGAAAACAGTCTAACCTTTTGGGCTCTCAATGCCTTGTAATAGGTTAGTTTGAAAACCGCATGTTTTGCCTATGCCGTCTTGGATAGGATGTTGCATATGACTTTTTACCCGTGATGTCAATATATGCATTATATCCATGATCACATCTGCAGTGTTTAAATCTGTTCCTGTATGCAGAAGATGAAAAAACTGTCCTGGCGATTTATCGCTCGACGGGTCAAAACACCCGATACATAACTATGAAATCATCATAGTGGAAAAAACAGGACCAGATGTAAGATAAACAAGGCTGCAAAAACCTTTGATTAACGAAAAGACACAGATAAGTCTATTTATGAACGATAATGTCATACCTATGTTCTTTGATTCTGAAGTGCCAGCTTATATGACCTGGACAATAAGGTTGACGGCCCTAATCTTTGTAGAAGTCAATACCTTGATATGCCTGATGATTGTTATACCTTGGCAACTCATTGTCAAATAACCGAGCCAGTTTAAATTGAAACCATACGTGCAGTTAGATTTGAGACAACAAAAAACCAGTAAAACAAAATAGTATGTTTCAAACGATGTAAATCAAGCATTAAGAGTAATTTGGAAGCTTATGATTCAAATACGATCAGTAAACCGGACCAAAGGGGTTAAGCTAGGATTCAAATATGATCATGGAGCCCCCAGTAGATTTGGCGTTGCGCCGATCAAGAGGGTACCGACAGCTATGTTCTCTTTGGTTCGAATACGACCTATGTTTGAACAGGAAGACCCCAAATGACCTTGAGAGGTTTTTAACGACCCTGATTGGAATACGATCCAAGTCGGACCCAAAGGGGTTAAGCTATGATTCAGATATGATCAAGAAGCCCCCTAGTGAGTTTGACTTTGCGCCGATCAAGAGGGTTACGACAGCTATGTTCTCTTTGGTTCGAATACGACCTATGTTTGAACAGGAAGCCCCCTAGTGACCATGAGTTTTAAGGCTAGATTCAAATATGATCATGAGCCGGACCAAAAGGGTTAAGCTAGATTCGAATACGATCGGCCCCCTACTGGTCGTTTGAATAAAGATATATGATCATTGAAAATTAAAAGGACAGAGGTCCTGCTTTATTACTTATCATAACATATACAATGTCACAGTATGTACATTATGAGAGCCGGTGGCTCAAGTATAGTACGGCCAAAGATGAGCAATATTCCACGGCCGGCGGGTCTCCTCTTCCGACTTACGTGAGTCTTTCTGCTCTCGAACATCGATAAGGTAATATGACCCATTGTTCAAGTTCTTGCTGACCACAAAGGGTCCTTCCCAAGGTGGGGATAGCTTGTGTGCATCAGACTGATCCTAGATGAGCCGAAGTACCATGTCATCTTCTTGAAAGGTTCTGGACCTAACTCGGCGGCTGTGATAACGGCGCAGGTCCTGTTGATAGATTGCTGATCGGGCTGCTGCCAAATCTCGCTCCTCATCTAACAAGTCAAGTGCATCTTGTTGGGCTTGTTCATTATTAAGTTCAACGTAAGCCACCACGCGGGGCGAGTCATGACGAATATCACTAGGCATGACTGCTTCTGCTCCATAAACCATGAAGAAAGGCATATAACCCGTAGACCTGTTAGGAGTGGTATTGATGCTCCATAGCACTGAGGGCAACTCCTCTACCCAACAACCCGGCGTCCGTTGTAAAGGAACCATAAGCCGAGGCTTGAGACCTTTTAAGATTTCCTGATTTGCTCTCTCAGCTTGACCATTGGATTGGGGGTGAGCTACTGACGAAACATCAAGCCGGATATGCTCACGTTGACAAAACTCCTCCATAGCCCCTTTGGATAGATTAGTACCATTGTCAGTTATAATGCTGTGTTGAAAGCCAAAACGAAAGATCACCTTTTTCATGAACTAAACCACCGTGGCTGCATCACACTTACTAACCGGCTCTGCCTCAACCCATTTTGTGAACTTGTCAACTGCCACCAAGAGACGTGTCTTTTTATCCTTGGATCTTTTGAAAGGTCCAACCATGTCAAGCCCCCAGACTGCAAACGGCCAAGTGATTGGAATCATCCGCAATTCTTGAGCCGGCACGTGCGCTCGTCGTGCAAATTTTTGACACCCATCGCACCTACTGACCAGATCCTCTGCATCAGCGTGAGCCATTAGCCAGTAAAAGCCATGACGAAAAGTTTTGGCCACAAGAGACTTTGAACCAACTGATGGCCACAATCCCCTTCATGGATCTCATGAAGAATTTCTTGACCTTCTTCAGGAGAGACACAATGTTGAACCGCTCCAGTGACGCTGCGATGATACAACTCACCATTGGAAATTGTCATGGACTTAGACCGCCGGGTTATCTGTCGAGCCAAGGTCTCATCCTCCGGCAACTCACCCCAGGTCATATAAGCCAAATACGGTACTGTCCAATCAGGAATGACATGAAGAGCCGCCACCAACTGTGCCTCCGGCTCTGGAACGGCCAAATCCTCCTGTGTAGGCAACTTGACAGAAGGGTTATGCAGAACATCTAGAAAAGTGTTAGGTGGCACCGGCTTAAAGAATCAGCCGCTTTGTTTTTTCCGCGGTCAATGTGCTCCACTTGATAACCCTTGAAGTGTCCAGCAACAACGTCAACCTCATGGCGATAAGCCACCATGAGAGGGTCCTTGGAGTCCCACTTGCCCGATACCTGCCGAGCCACCAAATCTAAGTCGCCAAGACACCGTACCCGACTTAAACTCATCTCTTTAGCCATTTGAAGACCATGGAGTAAGGCTTCATATTCTGCCGCGTTGTTAGTACAAGGAAACATCAATCGTAACACATAACAGAACTTGTCACCTCGAGGAGAAGTTAAAACCACTCCAACCCCCGAGCCTTCCAACTGTCTGGACCCATCAAAATGAATCGTCCAATATGTGTTGTCTGGCTTTTCTTCAGGTATCTGCAACTCCGTCCAATCGTTAATGATATCCACCAGTGCTTGAGACTTAATGGATGTACATGGCACATACTTTAAATTATGAGACCCAAGCTCAATGGCCCACTTGGTGACTCGTCCTGTGGCTTCTCTATTTTGAATAATATCTCCTAAAGGAGCAGAGCTAACCACAGTGATAGGATGACCCTCGAAGTAATGCTTAAGCTTCCGGCTTGCCATGAACACCCCATAAACAAGCTTCTCCCAATGTGGGTATCTTTGCTTGGATTCAATGAGCACCTCACTGACGTAGTAAACCGGCCGCTGAACCGGATATTCCTTGCCAGCCTCCTTGCGCCCCACAACAATGGCCACACTGACGGCACGTGAGTTAGCAGCCACATATAACAACAACGGCTCCTTCTCAATGGGGGCAGCAAGAACCGGCGGCTCAGTAAGCTGTCTTTTCAAATCTTCAAAGGCGGAGTTGGTAGCATCACTCCAGACAAAGTTATCCGTCTTTTTCATCATTTGATACAACAGCATAGCCTTCTCACCCAACCGGCTTATGAACCAGCTCAAAGCTGTAACTCGACCCGCCAGCCGCTGAACGTCATTGATGCACGCCGGTTTAGCCAAAGATGTAATCGCCTTAATTATTCCAGGTTAGCCTCAATGGCTCTGTTAGACACCAAAAAGCCCAAAAGCTTACCAGCTGGGACTCCAAAAACGCACTTGGCCGGGTTAAGCATCATCTTGTAAACCCAGAGGTTATCAAAGGTTTCCTTCAGATCAGCTACCAAGGTTTCCTTCTCTCTGGATTTTACCAGTATATCATCCACGTAAGCATGAACATTACGCCCAATCTGATCATGAAGGCAATTCTGTACACACCGCTGATAAGTCGCCTAGGCACTCTTAAGCCCAAAAGGCATAGACACATAGCAGAAGGCTCCAAACGGAGTAATGAAAGTCGTCTTCTCCTGGTCCTTAACTGCCATTTTGATCTGATGATAGCTAGAATAAGCATCCAAAAAGCTCAAACGCTTACAACTCGCCGTAGCATCAATGATTTTATCAATACGAGGGAGAGCAAAAGGATCAGCTAGACACGCTTTGTTTAAATCTGTGTAATCCACACACATACGCCAAGTGCCGTTCTTTTTTAGCACAAGCACCAGGTTAGCCAACCACTCTAGGTGAAAAACTTCAACTATAAACCCGGCAACCAAGAGCTGGGGCACCTCTTCTCCAATAGCCTTGCGCCTTTCCTTGTTGAACCGCCGAAGAAACTGCCTGACCGGCTTAAACTTGGGATCAATATTGAGAGTGTGCTCAGCGAGTTCTCTCGGTACACCCGGCATGTCCAAAGGTTTCCATGCAAAGATGTCTCGATTCTCACGGATGAACTCGATGAGCGCGCTTTCCTATTTGGGATCCAAGTTAGCACTGATAATGAATTGTTTGGATGAGTCACCAGGCACAAAATCAATCATCTTAGTATCGTCAGCTGACTTAAACTTCAGCGCCGGCTCATGCTCCGTGGTTGGCTTTTTCAAAGATGTCATGTCCGTCGGGTCAACATTATCCTTATAAAAGTTCAATTCTTCTGTTCTGCATACAGACTTGGCGTAAGCAAGATCACCTTCTTCACATTCCAGGGCTATCTTCTGGCTTCCATGCACTGTGATGGTGCCCTTATAACCCGTCATTTTGAGTTACAGATAAACATAACATGGCCATGCCATGAATTAGCATAAGCCGGCCATCCAAACAGAGTGTGATACGGGCTTTTGATATTAACCACTTCAAAAGTTAACTTCTCAGCCCTAGAATCGTACTCATCCCCAAAGGCTACTTCCAGCTCAGTCTTACCAACTGGGTATGCCGACTTACCAGGCACAACTCCATGAAAAACAGTAATGGACGTCTGAAGACTTTTGTCAGTCAACCCCATGCGACGGAACGTCTCATAATAGAGGATGTTGATGCTACTGCCTTCGCCCATGAGCACTTTAGTGAATTTATATCCACCAACCTGAGGCGCCACCACCAGAGCTAGATTGATGTAGGGTAGAACCCTAATCGCCCGATCTTTCACGAAAGGAGCGGATCCCATGAAGAACACGAGGAACACGAGGGGAAAACACAAGGGGAAACACGGGAGGAAACACTAAACAAACAAGAAATAGTCACACATATGCTAGATCTTCGAGTACATGGAATGATACACGGTGCACGATCAACTAGGGACGATACACG
>NC_041386.1:327779943-327832085 GCF_002162155.2 Triticum dicoccoides
AGAGGCCACGGTCTCTCGCAAGGAGGAGATCCGATATGGATGAGCATAGCTCTATCTCTCAAATGAGCTATCACAATGCTAACCCTAGAAAGTTGGGCGAGGGCGAGAAGGGATACACGGGCCTCGGGCCTTCACTGTGCGCAGACAGGGGAGGCCGGACGTCCGGGCCGGTCGGGCCAGATGGTCGGGCTTTCAGACGATGCCAGATGTCCGGGCTGGGGAGGCCAGATGTCTGGGCTGGGGTGGTGGCATTTTTTGCTCTCGGGTTCAGAGGGGCCGGATTTCCGGGCTGGTGGCCGGATGTCCGGGGGCTCGGGAGAGGCCGGATGACCGGGGCCTGTAGCTTCTGGCGGCTGTGCTGCTGTAGTGGATGATGCTCCAGGGGCCGGATGTCCGGGGCCTGGGAGATGTTCTTGGCTCCCTCCATTGGTTCTCCTCATCCGTGGACTTGGGGACTTGTACATCTTCATGCGCATCTTCGGGAGGGTCCTCTTGGTGCCTAATCATGCACAACACCTCGGACTTAGGTAGTAGCCATGTCTCATGCATAGAAAGTGGAAGTTTGGAGAGGAGTGAGTTCACCTTATCTTCGATAGCCTTGGCTCGGGCTTGTGTCATTGGTCCAAGTGGTGTCATTGGAGGTGTAGGTGCGTCCTTGGGGATGATCTTGGGATGCTCCGCATCATCTCCCCTCCCTTGGGGAAGATTCGTCCTCGGATCGAAATCCTCATCACCATGGTAGGGCGAGAGATCTTTGATGTTGAAGATGTCGCTTACGAAGTACTTGTCACAAGGGATGTCGATCTTGTATGCGTTGTTGTTGTAGCGTGCAAGCACCTTGAATGGTCCATCCACGCGTGGTTGAAGTTTGGACTTGCGTTCTTGGGAAAAGCGGTCCTTGCGAAGGTCTAGCCACACGAGGTCTCCACTGTTGAATATCATAGGGTGCTTGTTGATGTTGAGCTTGGTCGCAAGGCATTGTACTTGGCGCTCGATTGTGTTTCTTGTATCTTCATGCACCTTCTTGAGATGGGTCGCTCATGCGCTTGTGTCCAAATTGATGCGCTCTTGGAGTGGTAGAGGGAGAATATCCAATGGTGACAAAGGGTTGAATCCGTAGACGACCTCGAAGGGGGACTTGTCGATTGTTGAGTGTCTTGCTCGGTTGTAGGTGAACTCGGTGATAGGTACGCACTCCTCCCACTCCTTGATGTTCTTCTTGATGAGTACTCTAAGTAGAGCTGAGAGTGTGCAGTTTTTCACCTTGTTTGGCCGTCGGTTTGAGGATGGTAAGCCGTGGAGAAGAGTAGCTTGATTTCGAGCTTGGCGCATAGGGTCTTCCAAAAGTAGCTAAGGAACTTGATGTCGCGGTCCGAGACGATAGTCTTTGGCACTCCATGTAGACGCAATATTTCCCTACAAAAGAGAGTAGCAACATGTGAAGCATCGTCTATCTTGTTGCAAGGAATAAAATGTGCCATTTTTGAGAAACGGTCCACAACGACAAATATTGAATCTTTCCCATTTCGAGTCCTAGGCAAACCAAGTACAAAGTCCATGCTAATGTCTTCCCATGGTTGGTATGGAATTGGTAGAGGCATATAGAGGCCATGAGATTGAGCTTTGGACTTAGCTTTGCGACATGTAGAGCATCAGTTGGTTAAGCGATTGACGTCCCGAAACATCTTGGGCCAAAAGTAGTTCTTCGAGAGCATGGCGAACGTCTTGTCGCGTCCGAAATGTCCCATTAAGCCTCCTCCATGAGATTCCTATAAAAGCAACAAACAAAGAGAAGACTTGAGGATGCAAAGTTTGTTAGCTCTCATAAGATATCCATCTTTGATGTAATAGCGTTCCCAAGATGTATGCGACAAACACTTGGCATAAGGAGTAGCAAAAGTTGCATCATGCTCATACAAGTCTTTGATATGCTCGAAGCCAATGACATCTAACTCAAGTTGTGTAACAAGCATGCATATGCGGGAAAGAGCATCCGCTACAATTTTTTCCTTACCTTTGATGTATTTGATGACATAAGGAAAAGACTCAATAAATTCACTCCATTTAGCATGACGCTTGTTCAACTTGGTTTGACCCTTAAGATACTTGAGAGTCTCATGATCGGTATGAATGATAAACTCATGTGGACGAAGGTAATGTTCCCATTCATGCAAAATGCGGATAAAGCATATAGCTCTTTGTCATAGATGGGGTAATTCAGTTGCGCTCCGGAAAGTTTCTCACTAAAGTAAGCTATGGGGTGCTTCTCTTGCGTTAATACACCTCCTATGCCATTACCACTAGCATCACAATGAATCTCAAAAGGCTTGTCGAAGTTGGGTAAAGCAAGCACGGGAGCATGAGTAAGCAAATTCTTAAGCTCATTGAATGCGGTATCTTGGTATGGTCTCCAAACAAAAGGCACATTCTTCTTACTCAAAGCATGTAAAGGAGATGCAATGGTGCTAAAATCCTTCACGAATCAACGATAGAAACCCGCAAGGCCAAGAAAACTACGCACTTGATGCAAGTTGGTCGGTTGTGGCCAAGTCTTAATAGCATTGATCTTGGACTCATCAACATGAACAACCTTAGAGGAAACAACAAAATCCAAGAAAACAAGCTTATCAACACCAAAAAGGCATTTCTCCATATTAGCATAGAGGCGCCCTTTTCTAAGAGTTTGCAAAACGGTGCAGACATGGGTGACATGCTCTTTGAGATATTTGCTAAACACAAGAATGTCATCGAAGTAAACCACAACAAATATACCAATGTAAGGGCGAAAGACATGATTCATAAGGCGCATAAAAGTGGCCGGTGCCTCCGAGAGACCCATAGGCATGACTAACCACTCATACGAACTAAACTTGGTTTTGAAGGCGGTTTTCCATTCATCACCCTCTTGTATGCGGATTTGATAGTAACCACTCTTAAGATCAATTTTGGAAAAGATAGTGGCACCGCTAAGCTCATCAAGCATATCGTCTAGGCGTGGAATGGGATACCTATATCGAACGGTGATAGCATTGATAGGTCTACAATCGGAGCACATGCGAAAGCTACCGTCACGTTTTGGCACAAGAATGACTGGGACGGCACAAGGACTCAAACTTTCACGCACATGTCCATGGTCTATGAGATGTTTTACTTGCCTTTGTATTTCTTTGGTTTCTTCGGGGTTGACGCGGTATGGAGCTTTGTTCGGAAGAGGTGCTCCGGGGATGAGGTCGATTCGGTGCTCAATGCCTCGTAGAGGAGGTAGGCCCGGAGGTAGCTCATCGGGGAAAACATCTTGAAATTCCTGCAAAAGAGAGGACAAGACTAAAGGTAGAGAGTGAGAGGTGTTAACTTTTGGTGCGTTTCCTTGCACAAGAGGACATAGTGTATCACACTAGATGGGTTCTCACACACTTCTCTTATCTCACTTTTGGTGGCAAATAGAACTAGGTTCTTCTTTTCGCTCATCGTGGAGGCACTCGATTTGGGCTTGTGGCGCTCACTCTCTTTTTGATGGCTCGCTCTCTCACTATGATCTCCACGATGGGTCGCTTGCTTGTCGGCGATCACTTGACTTGGCGACATTGAATGGAGAACGTACTCCTTGCCCTTCATCTTGAAGATGTAGTGGTTCGTTCGGCCGTTGTGGATGACTCCTCTATCAAATTGCGATGGGCGTCCAAGGAGAAGATGGCAAACGGTCATTGGAACGACGTCGCACTCCAAGGTGTCTTCGTGGGCGCCAATTTTGAAGGATACTTGTACTCGGTGCTTGACTTGGATGGTGCCGGAGTCGCTAAGCAATTGCACTTTGTATGGATGTCGATGCTTCATCTTGGGCAATTGGAGCTTGGAGCAAAGTTCTTCACTTGCGAGATTATGACAACTCCCTCCATCGATGATGACCTTGACGGATCGTCCATTGATGCCGGCCATGGTGTGGAATATGTGGCATCTTTGGTCTTCCTCTTGGTGATGTTGGAAAGTCAAGACTTTGGAGACAACAAGTGCGGGACTTGAGTCTTCATCACAAAAGACTTGGTCTTCTTCATTGTGTTGGGGTCGGGGATGATGACGCCCATGTTGTTGATGATTGTTCAACTCGTGGTGCTCTTGACACGGAGGGTTGTCAACCTCATGTTGCTCTTGTCGTGGAGGATCTCCATTGTCTTCATGATGTTGAGGAACTTGTTGTTCTTGATGCGCTTCTGGAGGAGCTTGTCGAGCTCGAAGAGGAGCTTGAGGAACTTGATGATGCACGTGAGATTGAAATCTCCATTCTTGAATTTCTTCATCAAATGCTTCTTCTTGTTCTCGCACTTGTCGGCCCCAGTCGGCTACGGCTCGACTTGAATCTTGGAGGGCTTGTTGCGCCGCAAGTGCTTGAGCTTCACGGAGTTGTTCTTCTTGGCGTTGTGCCTCGGCATCTTGAGCATTTTGGTGTAGACGCGTTCGCTCTTCCTCTTCATGTTGGCGTTGTCGTTGCCGTTCTCGTGCTAGCGCAAAGGCCTCTTGAGTTTGACATCGTCGGTGCTCTTGAGAGTCGGTGTCGCATAGGGGATTGAGGCGTGCTTGACGATCGTGGTGTGCGGCTCGGCGAAGAGTGTTTGATGTCGGTGTACTTGAGCTGGAGAGTGTGAAGTCAGAGTGTTGGCTTGAACGGCTCCTTCTTGAAGTGGAAGAAGAGCGGTTGAGCAAAAAAGCGTGAATCTCGTCCATCCTTGCGTCGTTCTCTTGCTTGTGATCGTCGAGCTTGTGGTCGAAGTAGTCCCTTGTACGTTGCTCGGAAAGTCGCAAGTCGGCGGCAAGGTTGTCGATGCGTTCACTCATAGCTTGTTGCTCTTGATGCAAAGCACATTGTTCACCAAAGAGGTGACTCTTGGTGATGAAGGAGTTCATGTCGTCGTCTTGCTCCATGAAGAGTGGGTTGGTAGAAGTACTTGGCCTATCCATCATTCCAGACAAATGTCAGTGGTAGAAAGAGAAGAACGAATACCAAATATACCTTGACCGAAGTTGAAAGTGGATCGAGGATCACTCGAATGTAGGACAAGGAAATAGCATAATTGGTACTAGCTCTTGTCGGTTTCTCACACCTACACAAGTAAAATCTTTTGGTGGAGCTTGGTTAGGATGGTGGCACAAAATTTGATGCAATTGTAAGTGAGATTCCATAATGTTGGAAAAGATTCGCAAGTTGCAATGTAACAAGTAGACCAAGCATATAAGGTACACGGAAACACACACGCAAAAATATAAGTGGACTCGTGCAACCAAGGGTGAGCCAAAATGTGGAATCCACAAAAATGCTCTTGTTGCACAACACTAGAGAGACGCTAGCACGATTGCACAATAGGCGGATACAAGAACTTGTGCACAACCTACTTAGCAAAAATGCAACGACTTCTATCCCAAGTATGCTCTATGCAAGGTGTTGCTATGATATGATCCAAGATGACCGAGTATGAAAATCTTAATGTTGTATGATGCTATGTGTTCTTGCTTAAAAGCTCTTTGCTTATCTTTCCTCTTTGCTTAAAAGCTTGTTTGGCTCTATGATGTTGGTGCTCTTTTCGTATGCGATGCTTGACGAACCAAGATAACAATTGTGTATGCGATGACAACTTTGTGACACAAGAGATGATAGCAATATATGCAACAATGATGTATGTATGCTATGGGAAGTATGATCACTAATGTGCACAAGTCTCGTTGCCGGCAATACTCAATGGCTAGTCTCAAAGGGTAAGCAACGCAAAGGAGTAAGGCTATGATGGCTATCAATGTAATGGCAAGATTGATATGTCCAATACCAAGATGAGGCTACCGGTCTTGCCTTCGATATGGTGTCAAAATGGTGGCACAAATACCAAGGTGTAGTCGAGGTGGTCGTTGTTGATGACGATGTAGGACGGTGATGATGATGTAGGACGGCGGTGATGTCGATGTCGAACCGTACCTAGATAGCCGAAACACAAAAGGATACAGTACCACAACTCAAATGCTCAAACCTCGAAGTAGCAAAAGTGCCAGGGAGTGAAACGGTCCAAAATGGTTGGGCTATGCGGAAGTGGTGGAGTTATGCGGAAGTATATGTGGTATACGGTGGGCACTGGAACAAAATTTGGTGAAAAATGGACGGAAAACGGGGCGGTGGATGGAGATGTTGCTGCCAGGGGTCGGATGTCTGGGTGGAAGGCCGAATGTCCGAGGGACGGATGTCCGGGCTCTGGATCCGGGGACGAACGGGATGAGCACCGCTTGGAGAGGTCAAATCCGGGCGAAATTCAGAGGAATTTGTGGATGGAAATTGGGGGAAAATGGATGGGAAGCTAGATCCACTCAAAACAAAGCAAATCCACGGATCCAAACCAACAAAATCTCAACACACCAACAAATCACAAAATATTTTGGGGCTATTTTTGTGGGGCAATTTTCGAATTTAGAACAGAATCAACAAAATTAGGCTAGAAAACACAACGGGGAGGCTCCGAAGTCGTCATCAACGTGGCTCATGATACCAAGATGATGTAGGGTAGAACCCTAATCGCCCGATCTTTCACGAAAGGAGCGGATCCCACGAAGAACACGAGGAAAAAGAGGGGAAAACGGGGGAAAACACAAAGGGAAACACGGGAGGAAACACTAAACCAACAAGAAATAGTCACAAATATGCTAGATCCTCGAGTACATGGAACGATACATGGTGCGCGATCAACTAGGGACGATACACGGTAACCGGTCTTCTCCGTGAGGAGGTCTTGAATCCACGGGGGGATCTTCCCTTAGGAAGGGGGCTTGAATCCAAAGGAATCTTCTCCGAAGAGGCAGCAGTCTCTCGCAAGAAGGTGATCCGATATGGTTGAGCGTAGCTCTATCTCTCAAATGAGCTATCACAATGCTAACCCTAGAAAGTTGGGCGAGGGGGAGTATATATAGTCTAGCGGGGAGAAGGGATACACGGGCCTCGGCTCTTCACTGTGCGCAGACAGGGGAGGACAGACATCCAGGCCGGTCGGGCTGGATGTCTGGGCTTTGAGACGATGCCGGATGTCCGGGCTGGGGAGGCCAGATGTCCTGGCTGGGGTGGTGGCATTTGTTGCTCTCGGGTTCGGAGGGGCTGGAATTTAGGGGTGGTGGCCGGATGTCCGGGGGCTCGGGAGAGGCTGGATGTCCGGGCTGTCGGGGCCGGATGTCCGGGGCCTGTAGCTTCTGGCGGCTGTGCTGTTGTAGTGGATGACGCTCCAGGGGCCGGATGTCCGGGTGTCATGGCCGAATGTCGGGGGCCTGGGAGATGTTCTTGGCTCCCTCCGTTGGTTCTCCTCATCCGTGGACTTGGGGACTTGTACATCTTCATGCGCATCTTTGGGAGGGTCCTCTTGGTGCCTAATCATGCACAACACCTCAGACTTACGTAGTAGCCATGTCTGATGCATAGAAAGTGGAGTTCGGAGAGGAGTGAGTTCACCTTATCTTCGATAGCCTTGGCTCGGGCTCGTGTCATTGGTCCAAGTGGTGTCGTTGGAGGTGTAGGTGCGTCCATGGGGATCATCCTATGATGCTTAGCATCACAGATGACCCGGATTATCAACCCGGGGAGGGTGGTCTTCCCTACTCCATACGATAGGCTGCTCAGACCATCTCAAATAACATGGAACTGCCGGTTCAACAGCATTCACAGCCCTCTTATGAAGTTTCTATTCCCTTTTGCACAAACTAGTGGTGAATACGTGATACTACCCATTGTTCAACTGCTTTGGGTTACTCTGATACCCGGACTGCTATTGGTGCTGATTACCTTGGCCAGATTGCTGATTATAGCTGCCCTGACTGCCTTGAGGGCCCTGGCCGTGAAAACTGCAAACGCCTGAGCCGACGCCCGGGCCATGAAAGCTGCTACAGCCTGTGCCGCCGCCAGGTCCGTGGTTACCACCAAACATGTTGGAATTCTTAAAAGCCTTCATGATTGTACAATCTTTCCATAGATGGGTAGCTGGCTTCTCCCGGGTGCCGTGCCTTGGACAATGTTCATTTAGCAGCTGCTCGAGGGTGGGACCTGACCCGCCTGACCGAGGAGGTGGCCTCCCCTTGCACCGTTGATTGTTTCCCTGTGTATTGGCGTTGGCCACAAACTCCAGACTACCGTCAGCCTTACGTTTGTTACCTCCTTGATTCGCTGGGTTGTGCTAGTGACCTTTGTCGTTGCCGTTCTTCTTTCCCTTCCTTGTCTTCTCTTCGTCAAACGTGGGATCCTTGGTACTGTCAGAATTGGCGTACTTGACTAGAGCCGCCATCAGCTGGCCAATGTCATTACAATCACGCTTGAGCCGCCCCAGCTTCTGTTTCAGAGGTTCAAAACGGCAATTTTTCTCCAACGTTAAGATCGCGGAGCCGGCATCCATCTTATCAGATGAATGTATTATTTCCTTGACCCGGCGCACCCAATGGGTCATGGATTCACCTTCCTCTTGCTTATAGTTAGTCAAGTCCACGATCGACATGGGTTGCTTACATGTATCTTGAAGTTCTGAATGAACCGGGCTTTTAACTCCGCCCATGAGCCGATGGAATTGGGTGCCAACCCCTTCAACCAAGTGCGAGCTGTTCCATCTAGCATCATAGTGAATTACTTGGCCATTGCTGCGTACTGACCTCCAATTACTTGATGGCCATCTCGTAACTTTGAATCCATGCCCCGGGCTGCAGGTCGGCTGTGTAAGTAGGTACCTTACGAGGCCCCTTAAAGTCCTTTGGCAAACGCTCATTACGTAGGGCCGACACCACACAAGGGACACCTCCTGTCCTTGTGGCCACACCCGCTTCAACAAAGGTTGCTGGATAAACCGGGAAAGCCTGGTGAGCCGCCAGCTCAGCTGCCTGTTGAACCGCCCGCTCAACCTCTTGACGGATCCTCTCGTGGTCCCCAAGTTAAGAGCTCCATCCTGTGCCGGGTCATGCATGTGTGGTTGGTTACGGCGTTGGGCGTTGCTTGACATGGCCGCTGAGTCCATATGCCTACTATAGCTCGGGCTCCGGCTTGGGCGACGGGTTGAATGGATTCTATCTCGACTATAAGAGTATGCATCTTGCTGTGCCAGAGCCGTCTGAAGAAGTTCTCGGACCCTTCGTGTTTCGATCACTGTTGGAGAGTCGCCTTCCATCGGGAGAGCCGCCAAACGAGCCAACGCAGCGATCAGATTCTCCAAAGGGTTAGAAATGTGACTCGGTGGTATTGGTGCGTAATGAGGCGGAGTAGTATTCACACGAGGGTGTTCCATGGCCCACGACTGAACTGGCGCCCCAGTCCCGGGTGTTGTGATCCGGTTCGCCTCCGGCGGGTTACTAGGACCAGCGCCAGGTGTGTGGAAGATGTTCCTAGGATCATAAGTCAGAGGGAGACATGATTGAGCCTTTTGGTGCCTTCTCCTCATGACCTCGTTTGATGCATTTAGATCCACCGAGAGCCGGAAAGTCTCTGCTTGAAGTTGCTGAGCACGAGCATCCAGAGCCGCCCACTCTGCAACCATCCTTACGTCCTCCGCTGCTAAATTCTCCTTGGCTTGTGTTACCTCCCCACGTAACCATGCCACCTCTGCATCATGCTGAGCCTTGTCTATCGGTTCAACCACGGCGGTCAACAAGGTCATCATCCTATCCATGAGATCCATCAGCACCTGAGCCGGTGGGCGCACGGGGTCTCCTGACTTGGCTGCTGCCAATCTGGTGGTTACCGCTGACGCGGCCGTAGAGTTCTGACCGGGTTGAGTGCCAGCCATGAATACCCGGGCTCGATTCGGCGGCTCAAAGGGGTCCAGAATATTGCTGCCATCGGAAGAGCCCCCAACCCCGCCATCTTGTAGTTGATACAATGAATCCGTCTCACCTGTGGACGACTCGGTGTTAGAGTGGACATCTGTCTCTCCGCCATCCACAGATCCTTCAGAAAACTCCCCTCTGTGGACACAACCCATGAAGGAACGCCTTATGGCCGGATGAGTCCGGGCGGGTTTCGCACGCTGAGTCGTCTTGATGAGGTCGGTGCAGATGTCCGGCTCAGGGCCCGGCTCGCCGATCTGGCCGATGAAGACATGGACTACGCCGAAGGGGACCCGGTACTCGTACTCAATTGAGTCGGCCTCAGGGCCCAAGCCGGCATCGTCGATGTAGTGCTTGTCGCGACGACTCTTGGTCATTCGGCCCACAGCGTATCCCTTGAGCCCTTTTAAGCTGCCCTTCAAGAACTCAAATCCACCGTGCGCTGGCCCCACGGTGGGCGCCAGCTGTCGTGGAATTGTCACGACAGATGTCCTAGTGGAAGGACTTAGTCATGGAGCCATCGCAACTAGGAAGCTTAAAGGGGTTAATCGGGACAAAGGACACGAGAGGTTTATACTGGTTCGGCCCCTTGCGGTGAAGGTAAATCCTAGTCCAGTTGTTCTGGTATTGCTAGGTTTCGATGAGCAAGGAGCGAAATACGCTAGCTTGGCTCTCGTTCTGTTATTTCTTGCCCTAAGCCGCCGCCGGGTCGTCCACTTATATACACGGGTTAATGCCTGGCGGCCTACAGAGTCTCGGCTGGCTCATACAACATGTCCGGCTCGGTAACTTCTTTTACATGTCTTACTTTACAAGTCTTACTCATACATGGTGGCTTACAATTATGGGCCTTAATCCGCCTCTGGGCTTGGGCCTGCTACAAGTCTTATAATGAACCATCGCCTTGTATACTCGTCGGGCTTCTTTGAGTAACCCGCCATTAAGATTGACCCGGCCCCTCCTGGGCGGGTCATACCTGGTAGTTATATCCCCAACACTCTCTGTTCTTATTTTGGGTTTGTGATTATGCTTTTATTTTCTTTTATATCTATTTGACATTTTCTTGATCTAGGCATGGAATGGGGGAATGATAACACACACTAATAGAATTGATAGGGCGACAAGCGGAACACATGTGATATGTACCATCTTTCTTGGGAACAAGGATTACTGGGATGGCACAAGGGCTCAAACTTATTCATACATGGCCGTTCTTGATGAGTTGTTGTACTTGTCATTGGATCTCCTTGGTGTAATGGCCAAGATGCGGCTATATCTCCAACGTGTCAAGGCATGACTTAGAGGCATAACCGCATTTTAGTTTTGTCGCAAGAAGGGTCATCTTCACACAATCCCATGTACAAGAACAAGGATAAATAGTTGGCTTAAAATCACCACGTCACATGATGATCAAATAATTCATACATCATTCGGAGTACACACATAGTCCGACTACAGACAGATCCAAATGAAAAGAAGACAACCCCAAATGCTAAATCCCGATCGTCCCAACTGGGCACCACTAATGATCATCTGGAAAATACACATAGTAACAACCAAGGTCCTTGTCGAACTCCCACCTGAGTTTGGTGGCATCACCTACACTGGTATCATCGGCACCTGCAACTTTTTTGGTAGTATCCATGAGACACGAGGACTCGGCAATCTCAAAACCCACGAGATCAAGACTATTTAAGCTTCTAGGAAGGATGTGATTATGAGGTGGAGTTGCAGCAAGCGCTAAGCAAATATGGTTGATAACATACGAGTACAAGAGTATGATAAGAAACTACGCAAGGGTCATAAAACTAGAAGTGATCAATAAGTGATCCTGAGCAACTTACGTTCATACATAACCCAACCGTGTTCACTTCTGGGACACCGCCGAAAAGAGACCATCACGATTACACACACGGTTGATGCATTTTAATTAAGTCAAGTGTCAAGTTCTCTACAACTGGATATTAACAAATTCCCATCTGCCACATAACCGCGGGCACAACTCTCGATAGTTTATACCCTGTAGGGGTGTCCCAACTTAGCCCATCACAAGCTCTCACGATCAACGATGGATATTCCTTCTCCCGGAATCACCCGATCAGACTCGGAATCCCGGTTACAAACATTTCCACAATGGTAAAACAAGACCAGCAAGACCGCCGGATGTGCCGACAAGTCCCAATAGGAGTCGCATGTATCTCATTCTCAGGGCACACCGGATGGGCAAGACGTTGGGTTGGCTGAGACCCTGGTTGCCCAGGGGGTGCCGGACATCGCCCAGGTTGGACCAGCACTTAGAGGAACACTAGCCCGGGGGTTGAATTAAGATGATCCTTGGGTTAATTACTTCCTAGGCAAAATTTTAATTGTTATTAGGCAAATGGTAAAACCAAGGTTGGGTCTTTCTAGAGGAATTTTATTCAAAGCGAACTGTCAAGGGGTCCCATAACCCCAACCGCATAAGGACCACAAAATCAAGGAACATAACACCGGTATGACGGTAACTAGGGCGGCAAGAGTTGACCAAAACACCTAGCAAAAGGCCAAGCCTTCCACTATTTGGAAAAGTATATAGATGCATTAATTAAATAAGAGATATTGTGATATCGCAACATAACCATGTTCTAACATGGAACAACCTGCAAGGCACCTACAACTAACAACGCTATAAGAGGTGTTGAGCAAAAGCGGTAACATAGCCAAACGACAGTTTGCTAGGAAGGTGGGTTAGAGGCTTGACATGGCAATATGGAAGGCATGATAAACAAGTGGTAGGTAGCGCGACGTAGCGATAGATCAAACAACTAGCAGGCAAAGATAGAAGTGATATCGGGGGTAATGGTCATCTTGCCTGCAAAGTTATCAGGGTTGTCAAAAGCTTTCTCCTCGTAAACGTACTCAACAGGTTCCTCATTCATGAACTCATCTCCCGGCTCTACCCAAAGCAAGAACACAAGCAACGGAACAACAGTCAATCATGGTGCAATGCGCAAGAAACATGATGCAAGACATTGCATGTGATGCAAGGTATGATGTGCAATACATATGGGTACTCCGGAAGGGAAAAGATGATCATGGTATCAAGTTGGAAAACCAAGCATGCCACTGGAAAGCTCGAGTGATTTCGGTCGAAATCGATATAAGGATAACCGGAAACGGATGCACGGATTGCAAATGACGAACAAAACAAGAACGATGCAAAACTGCGCTCAACAGCATCATATCACCTAAGATGCATCATGAAACTGTGCTACAGTACTCCAACATAGCAACAAAGCACATTGCAGTAAAGTACAAGTGAAGCTCTACAAATCATGAACATGAGCTCCTGCTAGACCCCACTAACAGCACGACCAAAATGCAAATGATAATAGCTTCACAGACTTGGTGAAAATACTAAACATGGCATAAACATCATCTGGTAGCTATGTTTAGAGATAGTAAACTACATGCTACAGGATCATAACATGGCAAACAAGAGCATGGCATGCTAGTACTAAAGGCAATGAACAAAACTCCCTTGCTGAACTTTAGCGAAAGATGCACAGAAAAGATGGTACCATCAATGCAAACATGGCAAGTGATATGAACAGTTTCACGCCTAGTAGAAAAACATAGCATGGCAGAAACTGATTCATGATAGCAAATTTGCAAGCTCATGCCACTCACCACAAGGCATTTCATGGCATCACAAGGTAACCAATAGTAAGAAGACACATTTATGAAGCTAAACATGGTAATAGGATAGTCATAGGGTGCATGGATCACTACCAAAACACAAAGCAAAAATGCATTCATGTTAACAATATGCCAGCAACAATATTTAGTAAAAGTAGAGCAAGGTAATGACAAGCTATTCTACTCCATACTTACAACAAGAGGCATGAATGGATAGAGCATAACCATATCTTCAAAACACTCTTACTAAACTTCATCAAAATATGCATGGATCTACTTATGGAAACAAGTCAACATAGCAACATAATGTAACAGGAAAAGACAACAGAAATACTAAGTGTCTGAAATCAGCAACATCATGTGGCCTACTTTGCAGGCTTGTTCTCCACAGAGCTCATGAAAATACAAAGCTTGCACCACTGCAAAGATGGCATGAAGATGCTCCTAAAACATGTAGACATGATGCTCAAAGGACGCACACACAAAATGCAATGAAAATGACAAATCAGCAAATTATGATGAATTCTAGCAAACAACATCATATAGCACTTTTGCAACTAAGATTAAGCCATCAATATTCACAGTAACATGCATGCAAACGAGACTAACATGAAGAGCATCACGAGACGAACATTTCGATATATCATATGCGCAAATCAGAGCTATATGCATGGAGATATAACATGACAAACATGGGCACATGAAATAGGAATTTCGCGACTTAAGAGGAATTTCGACCTCGAGAGAAAAGTCAATGGCGGCGCAGGGGATCGCGTCGAGCGTGGTGGATCGGGTGGAGATGGTCCTACGAGGTCGGAGCAGGTGCTCCGACGAGGGAGGCTGATGAGGACATCAATACCATTGTTACACCCACAACCCCTGCTGCTATACATACTGGACCAATTACTAGAGCTCGCGCACACCAATTAAATTACCCGGTACTTCTGTTTCTTGGTAACGATTCTAATGTTCATGAGAATATGATGCTGCCTAAATTGGATATAGCTCAGGGCCGTGCGAGATGGGCGTATCGGCCGATGCCCCGAGCGCAACGACAGGGGCTATGGACGAGGAGGAAGAGGTGGAGGACTATGGGAAGACCGTGGCCCTTGCCAAGGGTGGCGTGACCGACCTCGCAAGGATCACTGGCAGGACCAGCCTCGCGAGGGAGGTTGGAGGGATCAGCCTCGTGAGGATCGTCTGCACGGCAACGCAGGCCTCCCTCCTCTACCGCCACCACCAAGAAGGAACGAATACCAACATCAAGACGAGGGGGCTGGGGGCTTCCAGGAGCCGCGCGCAATCGCTTGCATCTTGGGTGGCACCCAGGCCCCAGCATCATAGCGCATCTTCAAGCAGTTTGCTCGCGAGGTGAATGCAGTCCTCCCCAAGCTTGAGGCCACGCACCCTCTCAGGTGGTCTGCGTGCGCCATCACGTTCAGCTCAGCGGATCAGCTCAAGTGCGCGGCGATGGCCGGAGTCCTCCCGATGCTTTGCTCCCAGTCATCAGCAATGTGCAGGTCACCAGGACCCTCGTTGATGGCGGAGCAGGACTCAACGTCCTGTCCGTCGAGATGTTCGACAATCTCCAAGTGTCGTATGATCAGCTCCAGCCAACCGAGCCTTTCTCAGGAGTCACTGATGGTTCCACTATTCCGATAGGGCAAGTTCGCCTGCCAGTCACCTTTGGGCATCGCAACAACTACCGCACCGAGCTCATCGACTTCGACCTCGCCCACATTCTCCTACCATACAACGCCATCCTCGGGTACCCAGCCCTAGCCAAGTTCATGGTGGTGACTCACCATGGCTACAATGTCCTCAAGATGCCAGGAAGCGGTGGAGTCATCACCGTACCCTATGAGGAAAGGGACGTGGTGTGTTCACTTAAGCGTGCGTTCCAAGCTGCAGCAATCGAAGACCCAGATCACAGGAGCGGAAGACTTCCCAAGGCGGCCCTTAAGAAGAAGAAGGCTTCGCCTGGCCCAATCCATAAGGAGGCAGGCGCCTCCGGAGGCGTTGCGTCAGGATTTGCGCTCGTTCAGGGAGCGCCACCCTTTGTCGCATAGGGAAGCGCGCCTGGCGCCCTCCTCAGGCAGGGCTTGGGGCCTCTTTCTTGGAGAACCACCGACTTTGCCAAGGTCACGAGGGAGGCATTCGGGCACCACTTGGAGGGGTGCTTCCAGGCATGTTTCCCTTAGGAAGGTACGAGGCAAGGAAGACCAAACCCTCAGGAGTTCATCGCAGGAAACACCCAGGAGCTACAGGAGTCGAGAGTCATGCGCGACAACCGCTGCTTGCCCGCCGTGGCCCCACATCCAGGCGAGGATGGTGGGCTGCACGCCTGCATCGACGTGCCAGGGCTCAACCGAGCCGCGTCTCAGGAGCGCCTCTGGCCTTCGCGCGTGGGGCGTTGCGAGGGTCCACCTCACGGCTACATTCGCATGCCTTTAGGCCTGCCGAACGCGGTCGCCGCTCATCAGCGCTTGCTCAGGAGCATGCTGGAGGGTCAGGAGGTCAGGCATTGTGTGGTCCTGGTGGAGGTGGAGATGGCCCTCGAAGACCTACCCGTGCCCCCGGAGCCTCCCGAGGCTCCTGGGCCTGGGGGCTCGTGAGGGTCGACGTCTTCACCGCGCGTCGCGCACTTCTTCTGCATCACTTCATCTTCAACGGCATCAGGTGACATCTTTCAAGTTCCATTTTTAGCTGGGAGAGCCCACAGGGCCGCGTCGTTCCCATGTCGCGTGGGTCCGTCCCTGCGGCATGTATCCGTTTTGCTTACGCTCTTTACCTACCTTGCTGGGAGCGCCCCTCGGGCTGCATCATCCCCAAGCTGCTCGGGCCTGGCCCAGCGGCGTCTACTTTCCCCGCATCTACCTTAAACAGATTTGCTCCTTCATACTTAACATACGTGACCTAATCGCCTGCTCGATTGACATCTACCCATGGAGCCGCTCGCCCTGGCACGATGTCTGCGTACGGGTCTGTCCCTTCAATGCTGATAAATCTAAGTGGTCGAGCTCTGGCCGCGGCAGCCCCGCAAGGCGCCACCTCACCAGGCCCTCACTGCCCCAATCACTCCCTCGGAGCGACCAATGGTTGGCTGGCAACCGTAGCGACAGATCTTGTCTCTCCTTATGATTGGTATGCAGGACCCACTCCAGGAGCAATGTTGGGGACATCGTGGGCTATCTCTCCCTCTCTCTCCGGCACGGACCGCTTGCACGTTAAAAGGGCGACGCCTGAGCATCGCGACTCATGGGCTCCTACTGGCTCTCCAGCCCTCACCCCCTGGCCTTGACCCACGGCATCGCGACCTGTCATACCAGCGGCGGCTGAGCTCGCTCGAGGGCCGGGACCTGAGGATGTAGAGCATTAAGGAAAGTGTGGGGAAGTGGGAAGAAGCTCGCGAGGACCTAACCCAGCAGCACCTCAGCTACCGCCACTCGGGCCGGGCGCCCCATCGAAGAACTACTCCAAACTCAAGATAAGTCACGCCCTTACAGGAGCTGGACCAACGCAGCACCAAACCCTCGCCTAGTGCAGCTCTGTCACGATGACGTTGCCTTCCTTTCTTGCCCAGCGAGTGCTGCTCGAGCGCTAAAGGGGACCTCCCGAGCATCACGACTCGTGGGCTCTTACCGGACCTCGGGCCGCTCACCTCCTGGCCTTGACCACGACATCGCGACCTGGCATACCAGCGACGGCTGAAGCCTGCCTGGGGATTGGGACCTGTCAGCGTAGAGCGCTAAGTCCTCGTGAGGATAGAAAGGAGGAGCCGAGCCGGGATAGGGCAAGCATCTGGCATCGATTCATATTAGGGATATAATGTTCGCAAAAGACATGGCATGCGCCTTACATACCCCCGCAGGGTGTTGCTTCGATTCGTCGCAGGGAACAAAAGGTGCTAATCCTAAGGAACGCTAATTGCCCGCGCCTCCGCAAGCGACGCCATCATCAACAGTGGACTGCCCGGCGCCAACCCCACCCAGATCAGTGGCATTGGCGGCCCGATGCAGTTGCCCTACTCTGAGAACGGCGCGAGCTCGGAGGCTCGTAGCTGTCGTTGCTCGTCTCCGGAGTCATGAGAAGCTCGGGGGAGCCACTGGATTCCCCAGCTCCCCCGCTGCCACCTGAAGGGCTGCTGGAGGGCCGATGGGCAGGCCAGGTCCTCGCCAGTCCGATGCCCCTGCCGCTTCCCTTGGGGCAGCACTCCAACCGGCGTCCTTCAGCATCGAAGACCTTGAAGAACATCAGTGAGGCACCGTCGTATTCAAGATGAATTACGAGGGCACCCTCCGTCCGACAGACCTGGGCGATGTCACCCCAGCCCCGGGTCATGTAGACCTTGCCCGGAGCGACGACCGCGACTTCCGCTCCGGTCGCGAGGGTGCTGCAGTCGGCGTGCTGCAGCCAGAGCTCCAGAGACCCGCTCGGCGGCATCTCGAAGGCGAAGGAGGGAGGAAGGCGGATCCAAGAGCATGGGGGCATGGTGGCGTGAAGCACGATCTCACAGGAGGAGCCTTCGGTGCGGACTCCAGGAGGAACGATGCGCACCATCGTGACTCGCCGGCGTCGGCGGCGGCACCCTCGGTGTTGCTCGATGCCCTCTTCCCCAGGGCCCTCGATTCGGGCGTACAAGGGCAGTGGAAACCCAGGCGGCAGACGCTCGTACCAGGGACTCGATGCCTCCTGCCAAGCACCCTCATCTCGGCGGCAGGGGACTAGCCGTTTCTTCGACGGAAGAGGGTCAGGACCTTCTCGGGGGGCCTTTCCCTTCTCTTCTGCAGAAAACCGGCGGATTGGTGCCATTGGCGTAGGGAGAAGCAAGGACGAGGAAGAAGAAGGAAATGAGTAGCAGGAAGGGATAAGCTAACGAGGTTCACACGGCCTTGTACTTATAGCCGGGGAAGGCCAACCTCCGGCCACCACGATCGTAGGTAATCATAACCCATTTCTCTGCATGTAGGGACTTGTCAAGTCGAGCGGTTGCCGAGGCGTCGTGGGGAAGCGCAGACGCCCACGTCCAATCAATCGCCATGTGGTGCCCAAGGCCGCATGCTATTGGGGCCCATGGCGCTTCGCGCTTGCCCCTTCGCTTCTCTGCTAAGCCAAGCCCGTGCGCGCCTTGGGCCCGGGGGCTACTGTCGGCGTTCTGGGAATGGGGGTCCCCACACTTGCCTGCCTGCGGCCTGCAACGTGGCTCGAGTGGGGGCCCAGTGCGGCCCAGCTTCATCAGCTTAAGCTCAAGACCCTCGCAAGGGGCCAGGCCTTGCTGGGCGGACGACAGGAGGCTTCCTTAGGAGCAACCTCATCAGGCAGGCTCGCGGGGAGGCGAAGAGATCAAGGCAAGGGTGCCTCGCAAGGAGCCCATGACGCAAGCCATGACGATCGAGATTAGGCGGGCGCCGGCCTACGCAGTGTCCTTGTTTCCCCTTCGGTGCAAAGGGAGCAAGCGCAGGCCAAGGCATCGGGCAAAGGTTAGCATTCCGGTGCAATGAGACCAAGACCAACAGAGAGGCAGGATGGAGGTCACCATGGAGCCCAAGACGGCGTCATCATAAGTGCTTTTGGCAGCCGAAGACCACCTTTGGTCAGGATAACTTGTACTAGATGTTCCCCTACAATGTGGCCAATTGTTGGCGCCCTTCCCACTCATTATTTGGGAAGAGGGCCAGGGCCTATATAAATAGGACTAACCACCAGAGAAAAGAGAAGAGAAGAAAAGAGAAAAAGAGAGAAGAGGAAGAGAGAGGTAGATCCAGACCGAGTAGAACACACCACACCAGCTCAATAACACCTCTCGTGAGGCTGTTCTTCCCCCTGTATTGTTCATCATCAGCCCCTGAGGCAATCCACCACACCACAGAATGGAGTAGGGTATTACACCACATCGGTGGCCCGAACCAGTATAAACCTCGTGTCCCTTGAGTGTTCTTCTTTCCATCCTAGGTTTCTTGCGAGCCATAGAAGCGTGAGTCAGTAGGGGAAAGATCTCCGTGCGCACCCCAGAGTTCGAACCTTAAGGGTCTGCCGGAACCCGAAATCCGACAGGTGCAACGGGTGCATGGGTGAGTGTCGGATTCCAAAACGGACAACGGGAAAAATGACCGGATGCATGAGAGGAACACGAATGCGAATGAGATGCACATGATGACGTGAGATGAAATGCATGACACGAACAAAAAGCAAAAACAAAGACAAAACCCAACCACGAAGGATGTAACATATCATATAGCCGGAAATGGCAAGAGTTGGAGTTACAATTATGGAATGTTACATCCGGGGCGTTACGACTCTCCACCACTACAAGAGGATCTCGACCCAAGATCTAGGACTGAAAGAACTTCGGATATTCGGAACGGAGGTGATCCTCGCGCTCCCATGTGGCTTCTCGATCGGAATGGTGAGACCACTTAAGTTTCAAGAATTTGATTGACTTGTTGCGAACTCGGTTTCTTCAAGAATAGCGACGAGATGCTCATGATAAGACAAGTCTTCTTGGAGATCAATATCTTCAAAGTTGATAGTGCGCTCGGGGGTCTTGAAGCATTTGCGAAGCTGTGACACGTGAAACACATCATGCACATTTGCGAAGTTGGATGGAAGCTCGAGTTCATAGGCAAGGTCGCCACTTTTGCAATGATCTTGAAAGGACCCACGTATCTCGGGCAAGCTTCCCTTTGATACCGAAGCGTTTAGTGCCTTTCATTGGAGAGACACGGAGATAGACATGGTCTCCGATCTCAAAAGCCAAGTCACGGTGCTTGCTATCATAGTAACTCTTATGGCGCGATTGTGCTGCTTTGAGATTTTCACGGATGACTTTACACATTTCTTCAGCTTTTGTGATCAAGTCGTTGCCAACAAGTTGGCATTCACTAGTCTTGGACCAATTGAGAGGAGTACGACACTTTCTGCCATATAGAATTTTGAATGGGGCCTTGCCCGAACTTGCTTGGAAGCTGTTGTTGTAGGAGAACTCGGCATATGGGAGACAATCTTCCCACTTCATACCGAAAGAGATGACACAAGCTCTGACATGTCTTCGAGGATTTGATTGACTTGCTCGACTTGGCCACTTGTTTGAGGATGGAAAGCCGTGAGGAAGTGAATGTTGGTGCCCATGGCCTTCTGGAAGGAGTCCAGAACTTGGAAGTGAAAATTCTTCCACGGTCTGAAGAGATCAATTGTGGAATTCCATGCAACGAGACAATTCTGGAGGTGTATAGCTCTACCAACTGAGCTGCTGTGATAGATTCTTTGATTGGAAGGAAATGAACACTTTTGTAAGCTTGTCGATGACAACGAAGATAGCATCATTCCCACATTTGGACTTTGGGAAGCCAGTGACAAAGTCCATTTCGATATGATCAAACTTCCATTCTGGAATAGCAAGAGGTTGGAGGAGACCAGCTGGTCGTTGATGTTCTGCTTTCACCCTTCGACAGACATCACATTCATTCACGAATTGAGCAATCTCTCGCTTCATTCAAGTCCACCAATACGACTGCTTGAGGTCATGGTACATCTTCGAACTACCTAAATGAATGGAAAGAAGAGAATTGTGCGCTTCGTTCATTATGATCTTCCTTAGATCTCCTTTAGGAACCACAGTCCTGTCCTCGAAGAATAAGGTGTCCTTGTCATCAATGCGATAGCAGTTGTATTTGGGTAAGCCCTTGGCAATACCGTGTTTCACCTTCTTCACCATGGGATCAAGGAGTTGTGCCTCACGAATTTGATCTTGCAAAGTTGGAGTGACTTGAAGGTTGGAAAGAAAACCTTGACAAATAACTTGGAGGTTGAGCTTTCGAAAAGCTTCACAAAGATCCGGTTGGAATAGACTGAGAATTAAGCTGTTACAATAAGCCTTTCTGCTCAAAGCATCTGCAATCACATTGGCCTTGCCTAGAGTATATTCAATACTTGGATTGTACTCTTGAATCATTTCGACCCAACGAGTTTTCCTGAGGTTGAGGTTGGGTTGAGTGAATATATATTTGAGGCTCTTGTGATCGGTGAAAATGTCCACCTGCCTTCCCAACAAGAGATGTCTCCATGTTATTAATGCATGGAGAACTGTTGCCAACTCAAGATCGTGAGTGGGGTAGTTCCTTTCGTTTGGCTTCAACTGACAAGAAGTATAGGCCACAACTTTCTTCTCTTGCATTAACACGGCACAGAGACCTTGCAATGAGGCATCACAGAAAACTTCGAATGGCTTGGACTCGCCAGGAGGAGCTAGGATAGGAGCTGAGACGAGCTTATCTTTGAGAGTATTGAAAGCAACGTCACACTCAGGAGTCCAGGAATACTTGACATGCTTCTGGAGGAGGTTGGAAAGAGGCTTCACAATCTTTGAGAAATTCTCAACGAATCTTCGTCAATAGCTCGCAAGCCCAACGAATCTTCGGCAATAGCTCGCAAGCCCAAGGAAACTTTGGAGCTGCTTGACATTCTGAGGAGGTTCCTAGTTGACAATTGCAGAAACCTTCTCCGGATTAACAACGATGCCCTTGGCGGAGATGATGTGACCAAGGTAAAGAACTTCATCAAGCCAAAACTCACATTTGGAAAACTTCACGTAGAATAGATACTCTCTGATCTTGTCAAGCACCAATCGCAAATGCTTGGCCTGATCCTTCTTATTCTTGGAGAACACCAAGATATCATCGAGATACACCAGGATGAATTCATTTGTGTAGGGGTTGAAGATGAAGTTCATCATACGAGAGAAAGTTGGAGCAGCATTAACGAGGCCAAAAGACATGACAGTATATTCATAAGAACCAAATCTTGTTCTGAAAGCTGTCTTGGGGATATCTTCTTCACGAATGCGAATCTGATGGTAAGCCATACGGAGGTCAACCTTGGAAAACACCTTTGCACCTTTGAGTTTCTCGAATAGCTCATTGATGTTGGGAAGTGGATACTTGTTCTTGATTGTTTTCTTGTTCAATGGACGGTAATCAACGCAAAGTCGGTCCATGCCATCCTTCTTCTGGACAAAAAGAACACCACAACCTCACGGAGATGAACTCGGTCTGATCAGACCCAGACGCTCTTGTTCATCGACCTGTTTCTTCAATTCTTTCAGCTCCTTTGGCCCAAGCTCGTATGGACGCTTGCAAGCGGGTTCAGTACCGGGCTCAATATTGATAACGAACTCAACATGCCGGTGAGGAGGCATACCCGAAAGCTCTTCTGGAAAGACATCTTGGTACTCGCAAACAACTGGAATCTGAGAAATTGCATCTAACTCGCCCTTCTCATTGAGAGAAAACAACCGAATGGTTTCATCACGAGTGGCATAGATGATCACGTCCTCAGAAGAGTGTGTCGATTCAATCTCCCTAGTAGCACAATCAAGGGAAGCCTTGTGCTGAGAAAGACAATCCATGCCAAGAATTAGATCAATATTCGAGTCGCCAAGAACCATTGGAGAAGCCAGAAATTTATAGTTGCGCATCTTGATGCCAACATCCGGGACCATAATTTTGGTATTCATGAACAAACCCGAAGAGGAAACCGATATCGGCCTAGGTAGATCAACAATATGCAAATTGTGCATGGATGCAAAAGGCCTTGATATGAATCAAATAGATGCACCACTATCAAATAAGACTTTTGCAAGAATATCATTAATTGGAAGATTATCCATGATCACTTTTGAATAATCCTCTGCTTGAGATGCATTCATCATGTTCACCCTTACAGACTTGGGATTATGCTTGACCACTGCATTGCTTGAAGACCTCACAGGAGGAGGAGGCGGAAGGCGCCTTTGGTTGAAGCACTTGTTTGCATAGTGACCTTTCTGCTGACACTTGTTGCAAGTAACCTCTGAGAGCGGACGATGATAAGGAGTAGGAGGACCTGTCTTTGGAGCTTGAGTCTGAGACTTGTTCTGATAACCTGGATTGGGTGGGTGGGAAGATCCATGGCCACCTTTGTTCTTCTGCTGGTAGGGCTGACGAAACGGAGGAGGCGTAGGAAGCCAGAACTTCTGTTGCTTAGCTGCCACTTGTGAGGAAGAAGATGATTGAACTGCATCCCTGATTCTCTTCTTTGAAGCCTCACACTTGAGCTGAGAACCTTCTTGCTCGAGGGCCATGTTATAGAACTGATCGAACTGAGTAGGCTCAACAAGAATGAGAGCTAACTGTAGATACTCTCTGAGGCCACCCCTGAAGTGATAGATCATGCTCTTTTCATCAAGAACGTCCTGCCTTGCGAAGCGAGCAAGTTTCTGAAACTGGATGTTGTATTGATACACGGACATGCTTCCTTGCTTGAGATTGCGGAATTCCTCACGCTTGCTCTCAAAAACACTAGTTGAAATGTGATGAGCTTTAAAGTCCCGGTAGAAGTCAGTCCAGGTAATCGGTCGGGCCCCTCTGGAATCTTTGTATTGCTGATACCAGTCAGCTGCTTGGTCCTTGAGCTGAAAAGAAGCGATCTTGACAAAGTTCTCAGGCCTGACATTGCTACATTCAAAATGCTTGCTGATGTCCATGAGCCAATCATCGGTGTCCATGGCCTCGGCACAGTTGCTGAAAGACTTTGGTTGATTTGCAAGGAACTAGTTGAGGGTAGCAAACTAAGGCTGATTGTTGAATTTCCCTTGACCTTGGTTGCCTTGGCCTTGGTTGCGCTCTTGCAAGAGTTGCAAAAGTATCTGAGTATTGGCATTAGTGGCTGCCATGATAGCTTGCCATGCCTCCGGAGGCGGAGGAGTGGCGGAGGTGGATGGTTCGCCTGATCCCCACCATTGCGGTCCGGATTCAGACGCATTGGAGGAGCCATCCTGAAAACAGATTGACAAGCTGAATCAACGGATAGAAATTGCAACATATAGTCTTCACAATAAACATTTGAACAAAGATTGAACGAATGAATTCCAAAGTTAACATTACATGACCATTAAGGTGAGAAGCCACTTAGATAAAGGTTGATGAAAGAAACCACAAGGTACGACTGGAACAAATAAGTGGTAAGGATCACCCAATCACATATGAATTATCTACGAGAAGAATAACTAAGAGATACTTGAATTCCCACCTATACACTCCCAAAACTTTCTCATTATGCAATCTGGTGTTGGGGATACAGGGAGGCACAATATATAACAAGCCCTACACTCAAACTATATCCATCCGTCAACACATAACCAAGAAAACTCCGGAAATCGTGTAACAAAACCTATGAAAAGCATCCGTTATACGGGCTGTGGCAATACTCCCGAACTCCCTCCCAAGTACTGGGTGGCATCAAGGTTATCTCACCACTAACTGCATAAAAGAGATATTCGATGGCGGCGAACTCAGGTATTCCAGAACTGCAACGATAAAATGTGACGACAACACCTCAGAGCTCAACTCCCCGGGACACTACCACAACTCCTAAATGTCAGGAGGCACCAAGAACAATGTTCTCGTCACAAGAATATCAGAACGATCCCAAGATACCCGCGTGATCCTAATTTTTTATAGTGAAAATGAGGGGAGGAAAGTCAAAACATCTACGTTAGGAGACCTCACAAGAGCGACAAAGGGGGCTGAGGAGTAAAAAGAATCCTACTCTCCGATATATATAATCCTAAGACTCAAAACAGTTTTTGTTCTAGACTCAACAACGTCACCGATTCGATCAAGTAGGGGGATTCTAAGTCGGGGACCGCTCTGATTACCAACTTGTGACGCCCAAGATGCAGCTATATTTCCCACGTGTCGAGGCACAACTTAGAGGCATAACCGCATTTTGGTTTTGTCGCAAGAAGGGTCATCTTCACACAATCCCATGTACAAGAACAAGGATAAATAGTTGGCTTACAATCGCCACGTCACACAGCGATCCAATAATTCATACATCATTCGGTGTACACACGTAGTCCGACTACAGACGAATCCAAATGAAAAGAAGACAACCCCAAATGCTAAATCCCTCCCAACTGGGCACCACTCCTGATCATCCGGAAAAGACACGTAGTAAGGGCCAAGGTCCTCGTCGAACTCCCACTTGAGTTCGGTGGCATCACCTGCACTGGTATCATCGGCACCTTCAACTGTTTTGGTTGTATCCGTGAGTCACGAGGAATCAGCAATCTCAAAACCCACGAGATCAAGACTATTTAAGCTTATAGGCAGGATGTGGTTACGAGGTGGAGTTGCAGCAAGCGCTAAGCAAATCTGGTGGCTAACATACGAGTACAAGAGTAAGATGAGAAACTACGCAACGGTCATAAAACTAGAAGTGATCCTGAACTACTTACGTTCATACATAACCCAACCGTGTTCACTTTCGGGACACCACCGAAAAGAGACCATCATGGTTGCACACCTGGTTGATGCATTTTAATTAAGTCAAGTGTCAAGTTATCTACAACCGGATATTGACAAATTCCCATCTACCACATAACCGCGGGCATGGCTCTCGAAAGTTTATACCCTATAGGGGTATCCCAACTTATCCCATCACAAGCTCTCACGATCAACGAACGATATTCCTTCTCCCTGAATCAACCGATCAGACTCAGAATCCCGGTCACACGACATTTCGACAATGGTAAAACAAGACCAGCAAGACCGCCCGATGTGCCGACAAATCCCGATAGGAGTCGCACGTATCTCGTCTCAGGGCACACCGTATGGGCAAGACGTCAGGTTGGCTGAGACTCGGGTTGCCCAGGGGGCGCCGGACATCGCCTAGGTTGGACCAGCACTCAGAGGAACACTGTCCTTGTGGTTGAATGAAGATGATCCTCAGGTTAATTACTCCTTAGGAAAAAAAATTAGTTGTTATTAGGCAAATGGTAAAACCAAGGTTGGGCCTTGTTGGAGTAGTTTCATTCAAAGTGAACTGTCAAGGGGGTCCCATAACCCCAACCGTGTAAGGAACGCAAAATCAAGGAACATAACACCGGTATGATGGAAACTAGGGCGGCAAGAGTGGAACAAAACACCAAGCAAAAGGCCAAGCCTTCCACCCTTTGCCAAGTATATAGATGCATTAATTAAATAAGATATATTGTGATATCCAACATAACCATGTTCCAACACGGACCAACCTGCAAGGCACCTGCAACTAGCAACGCTATAAGAGGGGCTGAGCAAAAGCTGTAACATAGCCAAACAATGGTTGCTAGGAAGTTGGGTTAGAGGCTTGACATGGCAATATGGGAGGCATGATAAACAAGTGGTAGGTAGCGTGACATAGCAATAGAACGAACAACTAGCAAGCAAAGATAGAAGTGATATCGGGGGTAATGGTCATCTTGCCTGCGAAGTTCTCAGGGTTGTCAAAAGCTTTCTCCTCGTAAACGTACTCAATAGGTTCCTCGTTTATGAACTTGTCTCCCAGCTCTACCCAAATCAAGAACACAAGCAACGGAACAACAATCAATCACGGTGCAATGCGCAAGCAACATGATGTAAGACATGGCATGTGATGCAAGGTATGATGTGCAATGCATATGGGTACTCCGGAAGGGAAAAGGTGAGCATGGCATCAACTTGGCAAACCAAGCATGCCGCTGGAAAGGTTGAGTGATTTTGGTCAAAATCGATATAAGGATCGCCGAAAATGGATGCATGGTTTGCAAATGACGAACAAAACAAGAACGATGTAAAACTACTCTCAACAGCATCATAGCACTTAAGATGCATCATGGAACTATGCTACAACACTCCAACATAGCAGCAAACCACATGACAATAAACTACAAGTGAAGCTCTACAAATAATGAACACTAAGCTCCTGCTAGAACACGCTAGAACAAGCCTAAAAGAGCATGGCAAAAATGCAAATGATAACAGTTTCACAGACTTGGTGAAAATACTAAACATGGCATAAACAGCACTAGGTAGCAATGTTTAGAGATTGTAAACTACATGCTACAGGATCATAACATGGCATACAAGAGGATGGCATGCTAGTACTAAAGGCAATGAACAAAACTACCTAACTGGACTTTAGCCAAAGATGCACAGAAAAGATGGTAGCGTCAATGCAAACATGGCAAGTGATATGAACAGTTTCAGGCTTAGTAGAAAAACATAGCATGGCAGAAACAGATTCATGATAGCAACTTTGCAAGCTCATGCCACTCACCACAAGGAATTTCATGGCATCAAAAGGTAACCATCAGTAAGAAGACACATTTATGAAGCTAAACATGGCAATAACATAGTCATAGGGTGCATGGATCACTAGCAAAACATATGGCAAAAATGCACTTCATGTTAACAATCTGCCAGCAACAATATTTTGTAAAAGTAGAGAAGGGTAATGAAAAGCTACACTACTCCATAATTACAACCAGAGGCATGAATGGATAGAGCATAACCATATATTCAAAACACTCTTACTGAACTTCATCAAAATATGCATGGATCTACTTGTGGCAACAAGTCAACATAGCAACATAATGTAACAGTAAAAGACAGCAGAAATACTAAGTGTCTGAAATCAGCAACATCATGTGGCCTACTTTGTGTGCTTGTGCTAGTTACCACAGAGCTCTTAAAAATACAAGGCTTACACCACTTCAAAGATGACATGAAGATGCTCCTAAAACATGTAGACATGATGCTCAAAGGATGCACACGCAAAATGCAATGAAAATGACAAATCAACAAGTTATGATGAATTCCAGCAGACAACATCATATAACACTTTTGCAACGAAGAATAAGGCATCCATATAGACAGTAACATGCATGCAAATGCCACAAACATGAAGAGAATCACGAGACGAACATTTCTATATACCACATGCGCAAATCGGAGCTATATGCATGGAGATATGACATGACAAACATGGGCACATCAAATAGGAATTTTGGGACTTGGAGAAATTTCGACCTCGAGAGAAAAGTCAACGGCGGCATAGGGGATCGGGTCGAGCACGGTGGATCGTGTGGAGGTGCTCCGCGCAAGGTCGGAGCAGGTGCTTCGCCGAGGGAGGCGGCCGACGGATGATGGGGAAGGTGGATCCGGCGAGGGAGGCGGCGGGATCCGGCCGGTGGTGGGGTGCACGGGCGGTGGCGGCAGCGAGCGGGAGGCGGCGCATGGCGGCGGCGGGATGAAGGGCGGCGGCACGTGGGCTCCCCCGAGCCCAGATCGGCCCGGGGCGGGCCGACTACGGGCCCCGGCGGGATGGCGGCAGGGCGCGGGTGAGACGGCAGTGCGGCGGACACGTGGCTACTTCAGATTCATCGAGGGGTGGTGGCGGACAAGTCCAGCACCGTCCGGACGTGTCCGGTGCGGAGGAAGAGTGTGGAGCTAGGGTTTCGTCCGCAATTTGAGGAGGGGGAGGCATATATATATAGGTAGAGGGAGCTAGGAGAGTCCAAATGAGGTGCGGTTTTCGCCCACACGATCGTGTTCCAATGACGGAGAGCATGGAGGGGGTTTAGATGGGCTAGTGGGCTGTTGTGGAGGGATGCTGGGCTGCAAAGATAGGGGGGTTTTATGGTTACCTGGTTAACCGTTGGGGCATCAAACGACCTCCAAATGGAACGAAATTTGACAGGCGGCCTCCCGGTGATGTACCAAGGCCACTCGACAAATCTCGTCCCATTCCGAGAACGTTTTCTCCCGCTCACGAAACAAAATCTGAGGTGTACAACGGGTGCATGTGTGAGTGTCGGATTCCGAAACGGGCAACGGGGAAAATGATCGGATGCATGAGACCAACATGAATGCAAATGAGATGCACATGATGACATGAGATGAAATGCATGACACGAAAAAAAAGAAAAAACGAGGACAAAACCCAACCACGAAGGATATAGCATATTACATAGCCAGAAATGCCAAGGGTTGGAGTTACAATTATGGAATGTTAAATCGGGGGCGTTACACTTGGTTTCCCTGAGATTGACGTGGTAGGGAGCCTTTTTAGGAAGGGGTGCTCCGGGGATGAGGTCGATGCGGTGTTCGATGCCTCGTAGTGAAGGTAGACCCAAAGGTAGTTCGTCGGGGAAAACGTCTTGCAATTCATGTAATAGAGAAGATAACACTAAAGGTAGATTGTGAGAGGTGTTAGTTTTTGGTGCCTCATCCTTGCACAAAAGGACATAGTGCATAACACTTGATGGGTTCTCACACACTTCTCTCATCTCACTTTTGGTGGCAATTAACATTAGATTTTTCTTGTCGCTCATTGTGGAGGCACTCAATTTGGGCTTGTTGTGCTCACTCTCTTTTTGGTGGTTCGCTCTCTCACTATTCTCTTCACGATGGGTGGCTTGCTTGTCGGCGATCACTTATCTTGGAGACATAGGTCGTAGCATGTACTTCTTTCCCTTCATCTTGAAGCTATAGTGATTTGTATGCCCGTTGTGGATGATGCCTTGGTCAAATTGCCATGGCCGTCCAAGAAGGAGGCAAACGGACATTGGAACGACATCACACTCCAAAGTGTCTTTATAATCTCTGATCTTGAAGGAAACTTGCACCATATGATCGACTTGGATAGTGCTGGAGTCTCTTAGCCATTGAACCTTCTAGGGATGCGGGTGCTTCATTTGACCAATTGGAGCATGGAGCATAGTTATTCACTTGCCAAGTTATGACAACTACCTCCATCGATGATGACCTTCACGGACCTTCCATTGATGCTGGCCTTGGTGTGGAAGATATGGCATCTTTGGACTTCATCTTGTTGATGTTGAAGAATCAAGACCTTGGAGACAACAAGAGCGGGGCTAGAATCTTCGTCACAAAAGACTTGATCATCTTCATCCTCGTTCACTTGCCGGTGCATGGCCACATTCTCAAGGGCTTCCATTTCTCCTTCACTCATGGAGTCATATGTACAATCATCATTGAAGACCATGTGATGAGGACATCAATACCATTGTTACACCCACAGCCCCTACTTCTACATATATTGGACCAATTACTACAGCTCACGCACGCCAATTAAATTATCAGGTACTTACGTTTCTTGGTAATGATTCTAATGTTCATGAGAATGTGATGCTGCCTAAATTGGATACATTTGTTTTGCTTACAAATGAAGGGCCTGGCATGGATAAGAGGGATGAACACTGGAGCAAGACCAAGCATGGAGATGATGGCATGCGCAAGGGGAACAAGAACAGAGTTGCAAGTGATGATTTCAGGACTTTGAAGCCACCATGAGGAGGGCATGAAGCCTTGGACGAAATATACAAGATATCACTTCATAAATTTCGTCCAGAGGCTATTCTAGGTGCTGTGTCACCTTATTATTGGGCCAGGCCCATGTAATTTTGAAATACATAAGTATAGGCTATTTTTAGAGTCTGTATGTGTGGGGAAACAAGAGTTAGGTTTTGTTTCGGACCCCTCCTCCAAGGGCCACGAAATCCACCCCCCCTCTTGCTCCATATATACAACCCATAGGGAATGGTTTAGACTTTGGGTTTTGTTTAGATTAAAGTTCGCCATAGCTGCAACTTCACGTACTTCGTTTGTATTCAACGACCGGACAAAGGCGTCACAGAACCCCACCTTGAACAATAAAGCTTTCCTATTATATTCACAATATCCATGTTGCAATCTTAGTTTCTTGCTTGTTCTTCGATTGCCTACAGGAAACAACTTCGTGGCCAGGTTGATCGTGCTCCGGCGTGGTCAATATCCTCTCGGAGTTGGTTTAGCGATTGCTAAGGCGCGACGTCCTCGCACGTTCGTAGTCGGATCATCAAAGTCGACTTCCTCCAAAACGAAAGCCACCATCTCATCGAAATAAGAGACACCTTTGCCTCTATCAAGTGGTATCAGATTTCCAGGTTGCTTGGTGAGATTTTATAGTTTTTCGTAGTTTCGATCGAGTCTGTTCTTCATACCTACTGTCCACCAAAAAGCCACAAAAATTAGGGTTAGTTCATCATATGCGAACCAGTCTGAGCCTTTGCATAGTCTTTTTTAGTATTTTGTTTTGTTGAATTTGCGGTTGCATTGTCGTGTCTAGTTGCAGGTCTTAGCGTCTAGTCCCTTAGAGTTTCCAGTTTTGTTCACAGGTTGTCATGCCGCCGCCATCGCCGCTGCCATATACCACCACCACATATTCACCGCCAATCCGAGTCCATATACGCCACCACCTATCCGCCGCCATCACACCAATCCGAGTCCACCTGCAACATATATCTGCCACCAATCCGAGTTCCACCAGATTAATCGCCGCCACCAGTCCGAGTTCCACCAGATTCATCTCCGCCACCATTCCGAGTCCAATACTTTCTTACTCTGTTTTGGATTTCGAGATCACGCCATACTCCGAGTCGTGACACGGTCGGACTCCCCAACTTCTGTGCTACCCGCAGTAGAAAAATAGTTCCAAACTCAAAAAAGAACTAATCTGGAAAATTCTGGCTAGGTAGTTTTTAGACCATTTGTAGACTTTTTCGAAAAAAATTGTTGCGGAGCAAAAAAAAGAGAAAAAAGTGCAAAAAAAAGTGAAAGAAAAGAAAAAAAATTCAGAGCGTGCTCCTCTCTTGTTTATGTGCAGCGTCGTGATTTTGTTAGTGTTCTAGCCTCGCGTCTCTAGCACGGTCTAGCCTAGCACCAGCACAGTACCGTCGTTGACCGCTTATTCAACTTTGTATCTCTGAATTGATTATTGCTGACCCATTTTGCTACCATCTTATAAGCCTTCCCAGCTCCAAATACATCTACGTCGTACGTTTGACTCTCCCTAGTAATCGCTCTATCCAAGCTTTGAGAGTTTTGACTACAACGGTTGCCGATCACCACCTGCTGCTTGGTAAAAACTGGTAAGAATTTGAGATTCGCTTGACGTATTTGTGACTGTCCACCACAGCACCGCCACCACTTCCTAGTAGTCTGTAGGACCATATTCTTGTGTGTTTCTATTATTGCTAACCATGGCAGGATCACAAGCCAATGAGACTGACTGGGAGAACATGACGAACAAAGAGTTACATGATAAGTTTCAACAAATGATGAGTGGACAAGTAGAAGATGTCCTAAACATATTTGAAGAGGCCATGGAGAAGATAGATGACATTGAGAAGACGTTCAAAACGATGCTCGATAACAAGTCTAATGAATTGCTAGCGCGTCTTCCACCACCACCGCCGTCTGCACCTGTCGCACCTCTACAACAACAACAACGCCGCCTTCCAAATCAAGTGGGACGAGCACTGTGCATTCCCATTGACCCTGGGCAAAATTCTGGTGCCGCTGTTGATGCTTCTGTAGCTCCTTTTGCTACTACAGAGGTGGAGACCATTACGAGGATGAGGTTGATCAAAATCAGAACTACGTGCAACCACCAGCACCACCACCACCAGGTCGTCCTTAGGTATATTATCGCAACGGTAGGGCTGCACCACCACCTGACGTACGAGATCATGACCTTTTTCCAAAAGTGAAATTGAATATTCTACCATTTGAGGGTAGATATGTTCCTGATATATATCTTACTTGGGAGTTATAAACTGAGCAACGTTTTACATGTTTACAATATCCCGAGGAGAGACGTGTTCCTACTAATGTCGGTGCTTTCACTAGTTTTGCATGTGTTTGGTGGTCTGAACATTGTAGATTATATCCTAATCCAACTACTTGGGCTGCTTCGAAAACTGCTATGTGTACTCGTTGGGTTCCACCATATTATCAACGTGAATTACTTCAAAAATTGCAGCGCTTAAGACAAGGAAAAAATTCTGTAGAAGAATATTATCAGGAATTCCAAACTGGCATGATTAGATGTGGTATTGTTGAGGAGAATGAAGCTACGCTTGCACGTTTTATGGGTGGATTAAATAGAGAGATTCAGACCATTTTAGAGTATAAGGAGTATAATAATATCACTCGTTTATTTCATCTTGCTTGTAAAGCTGAACATGAAGTGGAGGATTGACAGGCATTGGCACAGACTAACTTTTCTGCAGGTCGACCTTCATCATGGACACCGTGTACATCCTCTACTTCCACACATTCTACTGCACCGACACCTCCATCAGCTGTTACCTCCATCCGTGATTAGAGGAAGCAGGCACAACCACCATTATCTGCCAATAGCACACCTATCGAGCCCGCATAGAGTTCTTCTTCTTCCATGGCATCAACAGGGCACACAAGTGATATTATTTGTCGTCGTTGTAAGGGAAGAGGACATTTTGCGGGAGAATGCAAATCTCAGCGTGTGAAGATTGCTACTGAGGATGGTGGGTATGAGTCCTCTAGTGACTATGATGAGGACACTTTGGCTCTTATTACACATCAAGAACACGGTGGAGATGATTCTGATCATGAGACGCAATACATGGCTGCTGAAGATGCTTACAGGTATGAATGTTTAGTTGCTCAACGTGTTTTGAGTGTGCAGGTTACACAAGCTGAGCAAAATTAGAGGCGTAATTTGTTCTATACAAAGGGAGTTGTGAAGGAATGTTCTGTTCGCGTCATCATAGATGGAAGGAGCTGCAACAACTTGGCTATCTCACACCACAAGACCACATCCACATCCTTATGACATCCAATGGTTCAACAACAGCGGGAAGTTTAAGGTAACACAGACTGTTCATGTTCATTTTAGTATCTCTACATATGCTGATTATATTGATTGTGATGTCGTACCTATGCAAGCATGTTCCTTACTACTTGGTAGACCATGGCAATTTGATAAAAATTCTGTACACCATGGTAAAAACAATCAGTATACTCTTGTCCATAAGGACAAAAATATTACTTTGCTTCCTATGACTCCTGATTCCATTTTGAAAGATGATATTAATAGAGCTAATAAAGCAAAACAGGAGAAAAATAAGAGTAAAAATCAGATTGTGGCAAAAGAATTTGAGCAACAAATGAAGCCTAATAATAAAGCGTCTAGTGTTGCTTCTGAAATTAAATTGAAAAGTGCATGTTTACTTGCCACCAAATCTGATATCGATGATCTAGATTTTAGCAAATCTGTTTGCTATACTTTTGTGTCCAAAGAGGCATTATTTTCATTCGAGGACGTGCCTTCCTCTTTGCCTCCTGCTGTTACTAACATTTTGCAGGAGTTCGCTGACGTCTTTCCACAAGACGAGCCACCGGGATTACCACCTATTCGAGGGATTGAGCATCATATTGACTCAATTCTTGGTGTTTTGCTACCCAACCATGCACCATACCGTACCAATCTAGAGGAGATGAAGAATATCATGCGTCAAGTCCAGGAGCTGCTCGACAAAGGTTATATTCACGAATCCCTTAGTCCTTGTGTTGTTCCTATTATTCTAGTGCCGAAAAAGGATGGTACATCGCGTATGTGTGTTGATTGTAGAGGCATTAATAATATTACTATCGTTATCGACATCCTATTCCTAGGCTAGATGATATGCTTGATGAATTGAGTGGCTCTACAATATTCTCCAAAGTTGATTTGCGTAGTGGATACCATCAAATTCATATGAAATTGGGAGATGAATGGAAAACAACAGTTAAAACTAAGTTTGTTTTATATGAGTGGTTAGTCATGCCTTTTGGGTTAACTAATGCACCTAGTACTTTCATTAGATTAACGTACGAAGTTTTACATGCTTTCATTGGACGATTTGTGGTAGTCTATTTTGATGATATACTGATTTATAGTAAATCTTTGGAGGAACATTTGGAACATTTATGTGCTGTTTTTATTGCTCTACGTGATGCATGTTTGTTTGGTAACCTTGGAAAGTGCACCTTTTGCACCGACCGAGTATCTTTTCTTGGCTATGTTGTTACTCCACAGGGAACTAAGGTTGATAAAGCCAAGATGGAAGCAATTGAGAGTTGGCCGCAGCCCAAAATGGTCACTTCAGCGAGGAGTTTCCTTGGCCTCGCTGGTTTTTATTGGAGTTTTGTGAGGGATTTCAGCACCATTACTGCACCTCTCAACGAAATTACAAAGAAGGATGTGCCTTTTGTTTGGGGTACCGCACAGGAAGAAGCCTTCATGGTATTGAAAGATAAGTTGACACATGCTCCTTTACTCCAACTTCCTGATTTTAATAAGACTTTTGAGCTTGAATGTGATGCTAGTGGAATTGGATTAGGAGGTGTGTTATTACAAGATGGCAAACCTGTTGCATACTTTTCTGAAAAATTGAGTGGGCCTAGTCTGAATTATTCTTGTTATGATAAAGAATTATATGCTCTTATTTGGACTTTAGAGACATGTCAACATTATTTATGGCCCAAAGAATTTGTTATACATTCTGGTCATGAATCTTTGAAACATATTACAAGTCAAGCAAAACTGCATCGTAGACATGCTAAATGGGTTGAACTCATTGAGACTTTCCCTTATGTTATTAAACACAATAAGGGTAAAGAAAATTTTATTGCTGATGCATTGTCTCGTCGCTATACTATGCTTTCACAACTTGACTTCAAAATATTTGGTTTGGAGACCATCAAAGATCAATATGTGCATGATGCTGATTTTAAAGATGTAATGTAGAATTGTAAAGAAGGAAGAACATGGAACAAGTTCGTCGTGAATGATGGATTTGTGTTCCGTGCTAACAAGCTATGCATTCCATCTAGCTCCGTTCGTCTTTTGTTGTTGCAAGAGGCGCATGGAGAAGGACTAATGGGACACTTTGGCGTGAAGAAGACGGAGGACGTACCCGCTACACATTTATTTTGGCCAAAGATGAGATGGGATGTTGAGCGTTTTGTTGCTCGCTGCACTACATGTCAAAAAGCTAAGTCACGACTCAATCCTCATGGTTTATATATGCCTTTGCATGTACCTAGTATTCCTTGGGAGGATATATCTATGGACTTTGTTTTAGGTTTACCTCGAACAAAGAAGGGGAGGGATAGCATATTTGTTGTCGTGGATAGGTTCTCGAAAATGGCACACTTTATACCATGTCATACAAGCGATGATGTTGTTAATGTTGTTGATTTGTTCTTTCGTGAAATTATTCGCTTGCATGGTGTGCCAAATACTATTGTTTCAGATCGTGATACTAAATTTCTTAGCCACTTTTGGAGATGTTTATTGGCTAAGTTGGGGACTAAACTGCTTTTTAGTACTACTTGTCACCCCCAAACTGATGGACAAACTAAAGAAGTCAATAGAACATTGTCAACTATGCTTAGGTCTGTTTTGAAGATTAATAAGAAAATGTGGGAAGAATGCTTGCCTCATATTGAATTTGCTTATAATCGGTCATTGCATTCTACTATTAAGATGTTCCATTTTAAAATTGTGTATGGTTTCATACCTCGTGCTCCTATCGATTTGTTGCCTCTTCCAACACCGGAGAAGGTTAATTTTGATGCTAAACAACGTGTTGAATTGATTTTAAAAATGCATGAGTTAACTAAGGAAAACATTGAGCGTATGAATGCTAAATATAAACTTTCTAGAGATATGGGTAGAAAACATGTTGTGTTTACACCTAGAGATATTGTTTGGTTACATTTGCATAAGGATAGATTTCCTAATTTGTGCAAATCAAAGCTAATGCCACGTGTTGATGGTCCTTTTAAGGTGTTAGAGAAAATAAATGATAATGCATATAAACTTGAGCTGCCTGCAGATTTTGGGGTTAGTCCCACTTTTAACATTGCAGATTTGAAGCCTTATTTGGGCGAGGAAGATGAACTTCCATCGAGAACGACTTCATTTCAAGAAGGGGAGGATGATGAGGACATCAATACCATTGTTACACCCACAACCCCTACTACTACATATACTGGACCAATTACTAGAGCTCGTGCACGCCAATTAAATTATCAGGTACTTACGTTTCTTGGTAATGATTCTAATGTTAATGACAATATGATGCTGCCTAAATTGGATATATTTGTTTTGCTTACAAATGAATGGCCTGGCATGGATAAGAGGGATGAACACTGGAGCAAGACCAAGCATGGAGATGATGGCATGCGCAAGGGGAACAAGAACGGAGTTGCAAGTGATGATTTCAGGACTTTGAAGCCACCATAAGGAGGGCATGAAGCCTTGGATGAAATATACAAGATACCACTTCATACATTTCGTCCAGAGGCTATTCTAGGTGCTGCGTCACATTATTATTGGGCCAGGCCCATGTAATTTCAAAATACTTAAGTATAGGCTGTTTTTAGAGTCCGTATGTGTGGGGAAACAAGAGTTAGGGTTGGTTTCGGATCCCTCCTCCAACGGCCACGAAATCCCCCCCCTCTTCCTCCATATATACAGCCCATAGGGCGTCGTTTAGACTTCGGGTTTTGTTTATATTAAAGTTCGCCATAGCAGCAACTTCACGTACTTTGTTTGTGTTCAACGACCAGACAAAGGCGTCACAGAACCCCACCTTGATCAATAAAGTTTTCCTCTTATATTCGCAATATCCAGATTGCAATCTTAGTTTCTTGCTTGTTCTTTGATTGCCTGCAGGAAATAGACCTTCGTGGTCAGGTTGATCGTGCTCCCGCATGGTGAATAACCTCTCGGAGTTGGTTTAGCGATTGCTAGGGCGCGACTTCTAGGGAGTTGGTTCGTAGTCGGATCGTCAAAGACGACTTCCTACAAAACGATAGCCACCATCTCATCGAAAGACGGGACATCTTTGCCTCTATTACCATGGTGCACTTAGTGGTACACTCAAAGGACTTGTGGCCTCGGCCTCCGCATGTGAAGCACTTGATTGAACTTGTCTTGATGGTCTCCTCGGTTGGAGTAGATGATGATGAAGCTCTTTGTAGCGACCAGACCTCAAACGGTCCAATCTCTGTGCTCAGGTGTCATCCCTGGATCAGTAATGCTGACACCACACAGTACTTGAAGGATTTATAACAGAGTAGCAATCACACACTTATTACATCGAATGTCTCAAAAGAGAACTTATTGCAATAGATATGGCTTAAGGCCATCTAATAACGATAACAGCGGAAGGCTTGGAATATAAGTGAGTCCATCAACTCCAACGACATCACTGAGTATAGAACCACGACATAAAAACTCCTTAATCATTGTTTGAAAAGTCTGCAATATTAACGTTGCAGCCCGAAACGGGCCAGCACATGGAATATGCTGGCAAAGTAACACATAGAGAGTAATGGAATGAAACAGCTATTCTACATGCATATTTGGCTGGTGGAAAGCTCTATGGTTACAGTTTTGCGTAAAGCCAATTTTTCCCTACTGCAAAGGAATAAATTTATTTAACTATAATGGTAGTTGTTAAACATTGAGAATGATTGGCAGCATTCTCAATCCCAATTAAGCATCATCATTAGACAAAACCCAACAAAATTAAATTTTAGAGTAACATGTTGAGAATCACATGATAATCCAGGTACTAGATACTCAAGATTTCCATAACAGGGGACACGGCTAATCATGATTTGTTTATACACTCTGCAGAGGTTTGCGCACTTTTCCCCTCAAGACTCGATCGCCTCCGTTTGGTTTCTCGCACTTCATGGTGTTTGAGAAAACGGATGACCGAGACATAGTCTTTCAGCGCTAGCACCTTACGATCGGGTAGACCGTTACACCTACTTTCCCCTACATCTACTAGTCTACCACTGTAAGAGTTCGCACAACTTAGTCAACTATGCTAGAGCCCATAATAGCTTGTCGCTGCACACGAAAGTTTCTAGCATGAATAATCTCATGATCCCTTTGAGCCTGGGTGGCGGTCCAAAAGAAAATAGGCAATCCTGGAATACCCAGGTACCTCAATCCACCCAGATGTGTGTTTAAGTTGCCACCTTAGATAAACCATTAATTAACAATCTCACATCTGTCATGGATACACTCACCCAATCCATGTCTACTAGCATAGCATAGCAATATAAGTAAACATGGAAGTAACTCCCAAAGGTTTGATAATAAACAGATAATAGGTACTACCTCAACTACTTCCCAAACCCAAAATTTATTTAGGTCATAATCATGCAATGTGTGAGGGTTGATCTAATGCAATAAAACTGGGTAGAGGGAAATCATGATCAAAGTGTTACTTGCCTTGCTGATGATTCGGGAAACCTAGCGAATCGAAGTAGCAAGCGGCGCACTCTGGATACTCTATCACAAACAAACAAGCATAAAATAAGTACTCATCTAATGCACAAGTATCATTACTCATCCAAATAATAGATCTAACCAGAAAATTCAACTTAAGAACTTCGGTTGGCAAAAAGAATCAAATCGAACGAAGCAACGAAAGACAAACGGCAAAAGAAACAAGCTTCATTTACTATTCTTTATCAAAGGCAATTTTTACAGCGGCAAAAACTTGTTTGAGTTGGTTAAACGGAAAGAGGGTTTCGAGACGAAACTCCAGGCGCTTGAATCGCCTGATTCCGATAAACGAGCGAAAAGTTAAACTAAAACGAAAATCGGATCAGAGATCGCGATCAGAAAAATCGAGGATTTAATCCGAGAAAAAGAAAAACGACGAACGATCGTTAAAACGAATGAACGGACGAACGCTCACTATTTAAATAAACCGGAAAAACCAATCTATTTAAAAAAACCGAAACTAAAAACACGAACAAAACCGTCGGAAAAACCAAACGGTTTTTCGAGAAAAACCAGAGGCGAAAAATACCTCTGGCAACTCCGGCGATGGCGGCGGCGGCAGTTTGGCGGCGAGGCGGCGGCGCGGCGGCGGCGGTGCGGCGGTGGGGCGGCGCGGCAGCGCTAGAGTTTGGGCGGGGCGGCGACTTGGGCTTTGGCCGGGGCGGGGCGGCGGCTTGTAAGAGGCCCGACCAGGAGAGTCCTGGTCGGTTACGGCCCAAGGTCGTTTCGGACGTTTTTTTAAATAATTTCGCTCGAGAAAAAAACAAAAGAAATACTAAACGAACTCCAAAAATCTCAAAATAAATTTTCCCCGACTTCTAAAATCAAGCTGCACATGATGAACATTTATTTGGGGCCTAAATGCAATTTTGATAAACACGTATTTTTCCTAAATTCAAATAAAATAGCAAATAAATCCAAATAAGATCTTATTTGATTTTTTATTAAATCCTCAATATTTCTTTATTTTGGGAAAGTCATTTTATTCCATCTCTCATAATTTTTGTAATAGAAATAATTGATGATAAAATAAATAAAATCAAATGATCCTATTTTGAAAATTTGAGACAACTCAAATATGAAAATAACGAAATCCCCAACTCTCTCCGAGGGTCCTTGAGTTGCGTGAAATTTCTAGGATCAACCAAAATGCAATAAAATATGATATGCAATGATGATCTAGTGTATAACATTCCAAATTGAAAATTTGGGATGTTACAAACCTACCCCCCTTAAGATGAATCTCGCCCTCGAGATTCGGATTGGCTAGAAAATAGGTGAGGGTGGTCCTTCAGCAAATCTTCCTCTCGTTCCCAGGTGGCTTCATCCTCCGTGTGGTCGCTCCACTGAACCTTGCAAAACTTGATAACCTTGCCGCGGGTGACTCGACTGGCATACTCTAGAATCTTAACTGGTTTCTCCTCATAGGTCAAATCACTGTCCAACTGAATTGCTTCCAGTTGTACCGTATCTCTCATTGGTATATCAGCCATCTCTGTGTGGCACTTCTTCAACTGGGAAACATGGAACACGTCATGAACTCCTGACAATCGTTCGGGCAATTCCAACTTATAGGCAACTTCTCCCATACGTTCGAAAACCTTGTATGGGCCTACAAAACGTGGCGCTAACTTTCCCTTAACTCCAAAGCGCTTAACTCCTCGAAGTGGAGATACTCGAAGATAAACTCGGTCTCCGACTTCGTAAACTGTCTCCTTGCGTTTAGAATCTGCGTAGCTCTTCTGCCTGGATTGGGCTACCTTGAGCCTATCGCGAATCAATTTCACTTTCTGTTCAGACTCCTTTATCAGATCCGGTCCAAACAACTGGCGGTCTCCAACTTCATCCCAGGACAGTGGGGTCCTGCACCTCCTTCCATACAAGGCTTCGAAAGGGGCCATCTTCAAACTAGATTGATAGCTGTTGTTGTATGAGAACTCTGCATATGGCAAATTCTCATTCCAACTAGATCCGTAATCTAGCGCACAAGCTCTTAGCATATCCTCCAAAATCTGATTGACTCTCTCAGTCTGTCCATTTGTCTGTGGGTGGAAAGTTGTGCTAAACTCCAGTCTGGTTCCCAAGGTCTCATGCAACTGATTCCGGAACTTTGAGGTAAACTGGGTTCCTCTGTCTGATACTATGCTCCTTGGAACTCCATGCAGACATACGATTCTAGTCATGTATATCTTTGCCAACTTTGCACTTGTATAGGTAGCCTTCACTGGAATGAAATGAGCTACCTTTGTCAAACGATCGACTACAACCCATATCGAGCCATAGCCTGAACGTGTTCTGGGCAATCCTGTGATAAAATGCATGCCTAACTTATCCCACTTCCATTCGGGTATCGGCAATGGCTGTAGCAATCCTGCTAGCTTCTGATGCTCTGCCTTTACTCTCTGGCATACGTCGCAAACTGCTACATATTCCGCGATATCCTTCTTCATTCGGGTCCACCAGAAAATATCCGTCAAATCCAAATACATCTTGGTATTTCCTGGGTGAATCGAATATGGTGAATCATGGGCCTCTTGTAAAATTAACTTCCTGATCAACGAGTCATTAGGCACATAAACACGGTCTTCAAACCATAGGGTGTCGTGCTCATCCTCACGAAATCCCTTAGCTTTTCCTTTGCTCATTGTCTCCTTAGTAGAAGAAATCTCCTTGTCAGTCTTTTGAGCTTCTCTGATCTTATCCATCAACGTAGACTGAATCTCCAATGCTGCTAGATAACCTTTCGGGACTATTTCCAAACATAGCTCTCGAAGATTTTCGGCTAACTCCCTTGGTAAATCTCCCGTCATTAGGGTGTTGACATGACTCTTGCGGCTCAATGCATCAGCTACTACGTTAGCCTTTCCGGGTGATAATGCAATTTAATATCATAATCTTTGATGAGCTCCAACCATCTCCTTTGTCTGAGGTTCAACTCCTTTGTGAAAATATACTTCACACTCTTGTGATCCGTGTACACCTCACAATGGTTTCCAATCAGAAAATGTCTCCAAGTCTTCAATGCATGCACTACGGCTGCTAACTCCAAATCATGTGTAGCATAATTTAACTCATGGGGCTTAAGCTTTCGCGAGGCATATGAAACAACTCTTCCTTCCTGCCTAAGCACTGCTCCAAGTCCTCGACGTGAAGCGTCACAATACACCTCATAATCCTTGGTCTGATCCGGTAAAATCAACACTGGTGAGGTAACCAAATGTTTCTTCAACTCCTGAAAACTAGCCTCACATTCCTCAGTCCATATGAACTTGGTATCCTTCTTCAACAACTCCGTCATAGGCTTCACAATCTTTGAGAAATTCTCAATGAACCTACGGTAGTATCCTACGAGTCCAAGAAAACTCCGGATCTCTCCAACTGTGGTTGGCGCTTCCCACTTGTTCATGGTATCAACTTTAGTGGGGTCTACTGCTATACCTTCTCCGGATATAACGTGTCCGAGAAATCCAACTTCTTTCAACCAAAACTCACATTTGCTAAATTTGGCATATAATTGATGTTCTCTGAGCTTTCCAAGAACCAAACGAAAATGCTCCTGATGCTCCTCTTCATTCTTCGAGTAAACTAGGATATCATCAATGAACACTATGACCAACTTATCCAAGAACACCATAAACACTTTGTTCATCATGTTCATAGAATATGCAGGAGCGTTAGTCAGACCAAATGACATAACGGTATACTCGTACAGCCCATACCTGGTGGTAAAAGCTGTCTTGGGTATATCCTATTCTCGAATCTTCAACTGGTGGTATCCTGATCGTAGATCAATCTTGGAAAACACCTTCGCTCCTTGCAATCGATCAAACAGATCATTGATCATTGGTAGTGGGTACTTGTTCTTGATGGTTACTTCATTCAATCCTCGATAATCAACAACATCCTTAACGATCCATCCTTCTTCTCCACTAGAAGTATTGGCGATCCCCAAGGCGAAGAACTTGGGTGAATATACCCTTCATCCAGTAATTCCTTAATTTGCTTCTTAATCTCCACCAAATCCTTTGCAGGCATCCTATATGGTCTCTATGATATTGGCCCTGTGCCTGGCAAAAGCTCAATCAAAAATTCAATATCTCTATCCGGTGGCATGCCTGGCAACTCCTCTGGAAATACATCAGGGAAATCCTTCACTACTTGTACTTCCTCCTGCACAACTCCTGTTAAACAATTTACTTGAGTCCTCTTCGGCACATGCCGGGATACATACTTGATCCATCTCCCTTCCGGGGTGGTAAGCAAGATTGACTTACTGGCGCAATTGATGTTTCCTCCATACATCGACAACCAATCCATATCCAGAATTACATCCAAACCTTGTGATTCCAATATTATCAAATCTGAGGGAAACACATGCCTACCTATACTTAATGGCACTTGAAAACATCCTTGGCTAGCCATATACTCCGCTCCTGGTGAGCTTACTAACATAGGTGTTCTAAGTACTTTGGTGGGCAGGTTATACTTATCCACAAATCCCCTTGATATGTATGAATGCGATGCACTAGTATCGAAAAGAATAAGTGCAGTAAATGACTTAACCAAAAACTTACCGATTACTGCATCCGGCTGCTCTTCAACCTCCTCCACGTTAACGTGGTTCACTTGTCCCCTGTTGAAAGGGTTTGGCTTCTTCCCAGAGCTTCCATTGCCATTACCATTCTATGATTCAGGACATTCATTGGCATACTGTCCGGTCTTCTGGCACTTAAAACAAGTGACTTGGCTCAGGTCTCTCTTGGCTGGGGTCGATGGCTTGGCGCGGTTTTGGCCGTTGCTTCCTCCATTCCCATTACCATTATTGGTGCCATTGTGATTGTGCGAGCTACCTCCTCCATGGGTATGCTGAAAATTTCCTCCCGGTCTAGGGGCAAAACGTGGCTTCTGCTGAGCTCCTGAAGTGTGCTTCCCTTGTCCATACTTCCTCTTGCGATTCTCAATCTGCCGCTGCTTCCCTTCAATCATAAGAGCAGGATCTACCAACTCCTGGTAGTTTTTGAAGGTTGCTACCATCAACTGCATGCTCAACTTATCATTCAGTCCTTCCAGAAACTTCTCCTGCTTAGCTGCATCCGTAGCAACGTCATCTGGGGCATAACATGCTAATTTACTAAAGTCCTCCACATACTGGCCAACTGTCCGTCCTCCTTGGTGCAAGTTGCGAAACTCTCGCTTCTTTATGGCATAGCTCCTGCTGAAACATGGGCAGTTCGAAAAGCCTGCTGAAACTAGTCCCACGTGACAGTGTCGACAGGGAAAGTGGCTATGAAATTCTCCCACCATGATGCCACCGGTCCTTCTGGCCGATGCGCGGCAAACTTCACCTTTTCCGCATCTGTGCATCCTACTGTGGTTAACTCTCTAGCTGTTTTGCAGAGCCAATCATCTGCTACTATCGGCTCGGTGCTACTGGAAAACATCGGCGGATTCAACCTAAGAAAATGGGCTAAGTGATCAATAGGTGGTGGTGGTGGTGGGTTGTTGTTGTTGTTCCCCTGATTCTGATTCTTGACTAGCAACTGCATCAACGTGTTCTGTTGCTGGATCAACTGGGTGAGCTCCGGTGGGAAGGTAAATCCGGGGTCACGTCTCGGAGGCATCTGAGGGTTTAGAAAAGATGAGATTTAAGAATTGAGAGGGGTCTAAAGAGAAAACACTACCCATATGCTCATGAGGCAAAATCAAACAATTCACTTCATTCAACCAATCAAACAAGGGCATACAAATGATCTAACTATCGCAAAAGTGATTGGACTACTATATTTACATGGTGGACTACTACTACTAATGAGGTGGTCTACTAGAAATATTCTTCGGTTGCAGACTCCATGATATCTGCTCCAGCTTCATCAACATAGTCATCATCGCTATCATCTGGATCCGAGTCGGTGTCGTCGATGATGATGTAGTCTTCCGGGCGAATCTCCTTGGGTTCTTCGTCTTCTTCTACCGGTGTAGGGCCTCCCATGAATATTCCAATCTTCATTGTTAGGTCGGCATTCTTGTCCACTAATACTTCTATTTCCTCTTCATAATCTTCACGTGTAGCCTTAAGTTCTTCCTCCAGTTCCTTGATTCTTGTCTTTGCCTTCTTCAGGTCTATCATGTCGGTGCACATCTGGTTCTCCTGACATTGAATGTGCTGGTTTAACTCCTGGATAAAAGCTGCAACTGATCTATCCTTTCTGGTGCTGATCATCTTCCAGTGCTCATCTTGGTGCCCACAAATCTGGTAGATAGTATCCTTGAGATCATTGCGGTAGACTTCTCCAATGCGTCCCATGGCGATGTGAGCTGCCATGCTCTTTCCTAGACTCCAAGTTGGTCATCAAATGAAAACTCTATGGGCTCAGTGACTGGCATGAACGTCCTTCCTGGAACTTGAACTTGAATCATCCAGCGCTCTTTTTCAGGTAAAGTGGCGTTGTAGGTTCCGGTGAAGCTTGGTACTCCTATGTTTAGGTATCTAGTGACTTCCTTCAAGTGACGTCCAAAGGTTGTATCTTCATCCGGTTGCATGAACTTGTTCCTTGCATCTGCCATCCTAAAAGAGTAGAAAAGATGAGAAGTCAAAAAAGAGAAGAGAGTGAGTAGTGATCTAGGTCTTTAGCTTAGTGGTCGTGTCCTACAGTCAGCGTGTGCTCTGATACCATCTTGTAGCGACCGGACCTCAAACGGTCCAATCTCTGTGCTCAGGTGTCATCCCTAGATCAGTAATGCTGACACCACAGAGTACTTGAAGGATTTATAACAAAGTAGCAATCACACACTTATTACATCGAATGTCTCAAAAGAGAACTTATTACAATAGATATGGCTTAAGGCCATCTAATAATGATAACAGCGGAAGGCTTGGAATATAAGTGAGTCCATCAACTCCAACGGCATCACTGAGTATAGAACCACGACCTAAAAACTCCTTAATCGTCGTCTGAAAAGTCTGCAACATTAATGTTGCAGCCCGAAACGGGTCAGCACATGGAATATGCTGGCAAAGTAACACATAGAGAGTAATGGAATGAAACAGCTATTCTACATGCATATTTGGCTGGTGGAAAGCTCTATGGTTACAGTTTTGCGTAAAGCCAATTTTTCCCTACTGCAAAGGAATAAATTTATTTAACTATCATGGTAGTTGTTAAACATTGAGAATGGTTGACAGCATTCTCAATCCCAATTAAGCATCATCATTAGACAAAACCCAGCAAAATTAAATTTTAGAGTAACATGTTGAGATTCACATGATAATCCAGGTACTAGATACTCAAGATGTCCATAACCGGGGACACGGCTAATCATGATTAGTTTATACACTCTACAGAGGTTTGCGCACTTTTCCCCACAAGACTGGATCGCCTCCATTTGGTTTCTCGCACTTCAGAAGCGCTAGCACCTTACGATCGGGTAGACCGTTACACCTACTTTCCCCTACATCTGCTAGTCTACCACTGTAAGAGTTCGCACAACTTAGTCAACTATGCTAGATCCCATAATATCTTGTGGCTGCATACGGATGTTTCTAGCATGAATAATCTCATGATCCCTTTGAGCCTGGGTGGCGGTCCAAAAGAAAACAGGCAATCCTGGAATACCCAGGTACCTCAATCCACCCAGATGTGTGTTTAAGTTGCCACCTTAGATAAACCATTAATTAACAATCTCACATCTGTCATGGATACACTCACCCAATCCACGTCTACTAGCATATCATAGCAATATAAGTAATCGTAGAAGTAACTCCCAAAGGTTTGATAATAAACAGGTAATAAGTACTACCTCAACTACTTCCCAAACCCACAATTTATTTAGATCCTAATCATGCAATGTGTGAGGGTTGATCTAATGCAATAAACCGGGTAGAGGGAAAGCATGATCAAAGTGTTACTTGCCTTGCTGATGATCCGGGAAACCTAGCGATTCGAAGTAGCAAGTGGCACACTCCGGGTACTCTATCGCAAACAAACAAGCATACAATAAGTACTCATCTAATGCACAGGTAAAACCCAAATAAGAGATCTAACCAGAAAATTCAAATTAAGAACTTCGGTTGGCAAAAAGAATCAAATCGAACGAAGCAACGAAAGACAAACGGGAAAAGAAACAAGCTTCATTACTATTCTGGATCTAAGGCAATTTTTATAGTCACAAAAACTTGTTTGAGTTGGTTAAACGGAAAGAGGGTTTCGAGACAATACTCCAGGCGCTTGAATCGCCTGATTCCGATAAATGAGCGACAAGTTAAACTAAAATGAAAATCCGATCAGAGATCGCGATCAGAAAAATCACAGATTTAATCCGAGAAAAAGAAAAATGACGAACGTTTGTTAGAACGAACGAACGGACGAACGCTCACTATTTATATAAACTGGAAAAACCGATCTATTTTAAAAAAAATCGAAACTAAAAAAACGAACAAAACCGTCAAAAAAACCGAACGGTTTTTCGAGAAAAACCGGAGGCGAAAAATACCTCCGGCAACTCCGCGACGGCGGCGGCGGCGGTTCGGCGGCGGGGCGGCGAGGTGGCAGCGCGGCGGCGGCGGAGCGGCGAGGCGGTGGCTGTGCGGCGGCGGGGCGGCGTGGCAGCAGCGCTAGGGTTAGGGCGGGGCAGCGACTTGGGCTTTGGCTGGGGCGGGGCGGCGGCTTATAAGAGGCCCGGCCAGGAGAGTCCTGGTCGGTTACGGCCCAAGGTTGGTTCGGACTTTTTTTTAATAATTTTGCTCGGAAAAAAAACAAAAGAAATACTAAACGGACTCCAAAAATCCCGAAATAAATTTTCCCCGGCTTCTAAAATCAAGCCGCACAGGATGAACATTTATTTGGGGCCTAAATGGAATTTTGAAAAACGCGCATTTTTTCTAAATTCAAATAAAATAGCAAATAAATCCAAATAAAATCTTATTTGATTTTTTTATTAAATCCTCAATATTTCTTTATTTTGGGAAAGTCATTTTATTCCCTCTCTCATAATTTTTGTAATGGAAATAATTGATGATAAAATAAATAAAATCAAATGATCCTATTTTCAAAATTTGAGACAACTCAAATATGAAAATAACAAAATCCCCAACTCTCTCCGAGGGTCCTTGAGTTGCGTGAAATTTCTAGGATCAACCAAAATGCAATAAAATATGATATGCAATGATGATCTAGTGTATAACATTCCAAATTGAAAATTTGGGATGTTACACTCTCGGCTTGAAGATGCTTGTAGTAGGAGAACGACTTGAGGTAGTCGGAGTTTTCTTGTAGCTTGACTTGTCGCCATTGTTGGTAGAAGGCTTTGTTGAGGTAGTAGGTGTTGGAGTCGTTAAATCTTGGGTGTTGGAGGAACCATAGACTTGGATGAGAACTTGGCAAACTTGAAGTCATCTTGCACTTGACGTTATGCCTTGGTAGCTTGGTGCACTAGCTCGATGAGGTTCGAGTATGGTTGGAAGTCGGCGATCTTCCTGACAGGATGATTGAGTCCATTCAAGAAACGTGTCATAGTTTGCTTATCATCTTCCGTGACATTGGCTCTTATCATGGCAATCTCCATATCCTTGTATTACTCTTCAACGCTCTTTGTTCCTTGCTTGAGTAATTGGAGTTTCTTGAAGAGGTCGCGGTTGCAGAGGTTGGCACGAAACATGCTCTCATAACATCCTTCATTTGCGCCCAAGTTGTGATGGGTGGTTAACCTCTTGCCTCTCAGTGCTCAATGAATTGTTCCCACCAAATGAGGACGTAATCTTGGAACTCAAGGGATGCCATAGTGATCTTCTTCTCTTCCTCATAGTTGTGCAAGCGGAAGATTTTGTCAACCTTTTCAATGCCCATGAAAGGTACTCTTCGGGATCATTGCTTCTGCTTGGGCATGGTGAACTTTAGCTTGCCGTAGTGTTGCTCTTCATTGTGTTGGAGTCGAGGGTGATGACGTCCTTGACGAGGAGGATTGTCTCCCCCAACTTTCTCTTGTCATGCGGGGTTTCCATTGTCTTCTTGCTCTTGGTGAACTCGACGTTCTTGTCGAGATTGTGGAGGAGCTCGTCTAGATTGTGGAGGAGCTTGAGGAACTTGTTGTTGCAAACATGATTGATAAATCCTCTCTTGAACTTAGTCACGAAGTGCTTCTTCTTGCTCGCACATATGGCGGTTGCGTGCGGCAATGGCGCGACTTGTGTCGTGGAGTGCGCATTGCGCCTCAAGTGCTTGAGCTTCTCGCCGTTGTTGTTCTCGCCGTTGTGCCTTGGCATCTTGTTCGTCTTGGTGTAGACATTGTCGTTCTTGTGCTTGCGCAAAGCTAGCTTGAATTTGGCGTGCCGATTTGCTTGCTCATCAAGATGCTCTTGTGTAGGATTGTCGTGTATAGGATTGCGGTTTGCTTGATGGTCTTGGCGCGCGGCTTGACGAAGAGTGTTCGACATCGGTGTACTTGAGTTGTCGGACGAGTGTCAACTTGAGTGGCTCCATCTTGAGTATGAGGAAGTGGTAGAAGAGCAGTTGACCAATAAGGCACGAATCTTGTCCATTCTTGCATCATTCTCTTGTTTGTGTTCGTCAAGCTTGTTGTGGAAGTAGTCCCTCATACGTTGCTCGGGGAGATGCAAGTAGGTGGCGAGGTTGTCGATGTTGTCGCACAATGCTTGTTGTTCTTGATGCAATGCTCTTTGTGTACCAAAGAGGTGGTTCTTGGTGACGTGGTTGTTCGGGTCGTCGTCTTGTTCGATGAAGAGTGGGTTGGTAGAAGAACCTGGCCTATCCATCATTCCATGCAAATATGTGAGTGGGAGAAGGAGAAGAACTTATACCAAATGTACCTTGACCGATGTTGAGGATGGATCAATGATCACTCAAATGTGTAACAAGGGAATAGAACAATTGGTACCAATTCTTGGTGGTTCTCACACCTACACAAGTAGAAGCTTATAGTGGAGCTCGGCTAGGATGGGGGCACAAAATTTGATGCAATTGTTAGTGAGACTCAATAATGTTGGAGAACATTTGCAAATTTGCAAATGCAACAAGTAGACGAATAGCAAAATTGAAGTACATAGAAACAGACAAGCAAATAGATAAATGGGGTTGTGCAAACCAAAAATGAACGGAAAATGTGGAATCCATGGAAAATGCTCTTGTTGCACAACTCTAGAGAGACGCTAGCACGATTGCACAATAGGTGGATACGAAACTTGTGCACAACCTACAAAGAAAAAATGCAACAACTTCTATCCCAAGTATGCTATATGTATCGTTTTCCAGTGATATGATCCAAGATGAACGAATATGACAATCTTAATGTAGTATTATGCTATGGTTCTTGCTTAAAAGCTCTTTGCTTATCTTTCTCTTTTGCTTAAAAGCTTGTCTGGATCTTTCTCTTTTGAGCTCTTTCTCATGCAAAACTTCACGAACCAAGATAGCAATTGTGTATGCGATGACAACCTTGTGGCACAAGAGATGACACAAAGATATGTACCAAGATGATATGGTAAGTATGCTATGGGAGCTATGATCACTAATGTGCACAACTCACGTTGCCGGCAATACTCAAAGGCTAGTCTCGATAGGCAAGATATGCAAAATTGGGCTATGGTGGTTATCAATGTAGTGGCAAGGAGTAGACCAAAATTGGGCTACGGTTGCGGGTGTCAAAATTGTTGAGCCGTTGTTGTCGATGACGAGTCCGTGGAGAAGACAAGTGGTGGCGATGTTTATGTCGAACCTTACCTATATAGCCAAAACACAATAGGACACGAGAACCACAACTCAAATTCTCAAAATAAAACGTGGAAAAATTGTTGGAGTTGATAGTGTGTAAGCGATGATGGTTGCGGAAAGCGGTGGTGGTTGCGGAAAGCGGTGGTGGTATGTGGAAGTAATGGTGGTATGCCCGGTCAAATTTGGCTAGAGTTAAGCGGGAAACGGAGCGGCGGGTGGAAATGATGCTGTCAGGGGCTGGATGTGGCTGGATGTCCAGGCTCGGGATCCGTGGATGAACTCGATGAACTCGTGGGGAAATCGAAATTCTGGGGTAAAATTCGAGAGATTTTGTGGATGGAATTGGGAGAAAAGTTAGGAGAAGCTACATCTACCTGCTACACACGAAATCTGCGGATCAAATCCAACAAAACTTCATCACACCAACAAATCAGAAAAAAAATTGGGGGGGGGGCTATTTTTGTGGGGATTTTCGAATTTGGGGAAGAACACAACAAAACAAGGCTAGAAGTCAAGAGTAGGGTCTCAAAATTCGTGATCAACCAATGATAGAGGCAAAGGTGTCCTGTCTTTCGATGAGATGGTTGCTATCATTTTGGAGGAAGTCGACTTTGATGATCCGACTACGAACGTGCGAGGACGTCGCGCCTTAACAATCACAAAACCAACTCCAAGAGGTTATTGAACACGCCGGAGCCCGATCAACCTGACCACGAAGGTCAGTTTCCTGCAGGCAAACGAAGAACGAGCAAGAAACTAATATTGCAATATGGATATTGCGAATATAAGAGGAAAGCTTCATTGATCAAGGTGGGGTTCTGTGATGACTTCGTATGGTCGTTGAACACAAATTAAGTACGCGAAGTTGCAGCTATGGCGAACTTTAATCTAAACGAAACCCAAAGTCTA
>NC_041386.1:327832333-327893574 GCF_002162155.2 Triticum dicoccoides
GGTCCGAAACCAACCCTAACTCTTGTTTCCCCACACATACGGACCCTAAAAACAGCCTATACTTAAGTATTTCAGAATTACATGGGCCTGGCCCAATAATAAGGTGGCGCAGCACCTAGAATAGCCTCTCGACGAAATTTATGAAGTGGCATCTTGTATATTTTGTCCAAGGCTTCATGCACTCCTTATGGTGGCTTCAAAGTCCTGAAATCATCATTTGCAACTCCGTTCTTGTTCCCCTCACACTTGCCATTATCTCAATGCTTGGTCTGGCTCCAGTGTTCATCCCTCTTATCCATGTTAGGCCCTTCATTTGTAAGAAATTTTTTATCCAATTTAGGCAGCATCATATTGTCATGAACATTAGAATCATTACCAAGAAACGAAAGTACCTGATAATTTAATTGGCATGCGCGAGCTCTAGTAATCGGTCTAGTATATGTAGCAGCAGGGGCTGTGGGTGTAACAATGGTATTGATGTCCTCATCATCCCCCCTTCTTGAAATGAAGTCATCCTCGACGGAAGCTCATATTCCTCGCCCAAATAAGGCTTCAAATCTGCAATGTTAAAAGTGGGACTAACCCCAAAATCTACAGGCAGCTCAAGTTTATATGCATTATCATTTATTTTCTCTAACACCTTAAAAGGACCATCAGCACGAGGCATTAGCTTTGATTTACGCAACTTATGAAATCTATCCATACGCAAATGTAACCAAACAAGATCTCCAGGTGCAAACACAACATGTTTTCTACCCTTATCTCCAGCAAGTTTATATTTAGCATTCATACACTCAATGTTTTCCTTAGTTAACTCATGCATTTTTAAAATCAATTCAGCACGTTCTTTAGTATAAAAATTAACCTTCTCCGAAGATGGAAGAGGCAACAAATCAATAGGTGCACGAGGTAGGAAACCATACACAATTTCAAAAGGGCACATCTGAGTAGTAGAATGCAATGAACGATTATAAGAAAATTCGATATGAAGCAAGCATTCTTCCCACATTTTCTTATTATTGTTCAAAATTGCCCTAAGCATAGTAGACAATGTTCTATTGACTACTTCAGTTTGTCCAACAGTTTGTGGGTGACAAGTAGTACTAAAAAGCAGTTTAGTCCCCAACTTAGCCCATAAACATCTCCAAAATGGCACACCATTGAAGCGAATAATTTCACGAAAAAACAAATCAGCAACATTAACAGCATCATCGCTTTTATGACATGGTATAAAGTCTGCCATTTTCGAGAATCTATCCACGACAACAAATATGCTATCCCTCCCCTTCTTTCTTCGAGGTAAACCTAAAACAAAGTCCATAGATATATCCTCCCAAGGAACACTAGGTACAGGCAAAGGCATATATAAACCATGAGGATTTAGTCATGACTTAGCTCTTTGACAAGTAGTGCAGCAAGCAACAAAATGCTCAACATCCCTTCTCATCTTTGGCCAAAAGAAATGTGTAGCAAGTATATCCTCCGTCTTCTTCACGCCGAAGTGTCCCATTAATCCTCCTCCATGCGCCTCCTACAACAACAAAAGACCAACGGAGCTAGCTGGAATGCATAGCTTGTTAGCATGAAACACAAATCCATCGTTAAGAACGAACTTGTGCCAAGTTCTACCTTCCTTCCAATTCTGCAATACATCTTTAAATTCAGCATCATGCACATATTGATCTTTGATGGTCTCCAAACCAAATATTTTGAAGTCAAGTTGCGAAAGCATAGTATAGTGAGGAGACAATGCATCAGCAATAACATTTTCTTTACCCTTCTTGTGTTTAATGACATAAGGGAAAGTCTCAATGAATTCAACCCATTTAGCATGTCTACGATTCAGTTTAGCTTGGCTTTTAATATGTTTCAAAGATTCATGATCAGAATGTATAACAAATTCTTTGGGCCATAAATAATGTTGCCATGTTTCTAATGTCTGAACAAGAGCATATAATTCTTTATCATAAGTAGAATAATTCAGACTAGGGACACTCAATTTTTCAGAAAAGTATGCAATAGGTTTGCCATCTTGTAATAACACACCTCCTAATCCAATTCCTCTAGCATCACATTCTAGCTCAAAAGTCTTATTAAAATCAGGAAGTTGGAGTAAAGGAGCATGTGTCAACTTATCTTTCAATACCGTGAAGGATTCTTCCTGTGCGGTACCCCAAACAAAAGGTACATCCTTCTTTGTAAGCTCATTGAGAGGTGCAACAATGGTGCTGAAATCTCTCACAAAACGCCTATGGAATCCAGCAAGGCCAAGAGAACTCCTCACTTGTGTGACCGTTTTGGGCTGCATCCAACTCTCAATAGCTTCAATCTTGGCTTTATCAACTTCAATTCCCTGTGGAGTAACAACATAGCCAAGAAAAGATACCCGGTCGGTGCAGAAGATGCACTTCCCAAGGTTACCAAACAAACATGCATCATGTAGAGCAATAAAAACAACACGTAAATGTTCCAAATGTTCCTCCAGAGATCTGCTATAAATCAATATATCATCAAAATAGACTACCACAAATCGTCCAATGAAAGCACGTAAAACTTTGTTCATTAATCTCATGAAAGTACTAGGTGCATTAGTTAACCCAAAAGGCATGACTAACCACTCATATAATCCAAACTTAGTTTTAAATGTTGTTTTCCATTCATCTCCCAATTTCATACGAATTTGATGATATCCACTACACAAATCAACTTTGGAGAATATTGTAGAGCCACTCAATTCATGAAGCATGCCGTCTAGCCTAGGAATAGGATGATGATAATGAACAGTAATATTATTAATGCCTCTACAATCAACACACATACGCGACGTACCATCCTTTTTCGGCACTAAAATGATAGGAATAGCACAAGGACTAAGGGATTCACATATATAACCTTTGCCGGGCAGCTCCTATACTTGACACATAATCTCCTTTGTCTCCTCTGGATTGGTACGGTATGGCGCACGGTTGGGTAATGATGCACCGGGAATTAAGTCAATTTGATGCTCAATCCCTCGAATAGGTGGTAATCCCGGTGGCACGTCTTGTGGAAAGACATCAGCGAACTCCTGCAAAATGTTACTGAAAGCAGGAGGCAAAGAGGAAGGCATGTCCTTGAATGAAAATAATGCCTCTTTGCACACAAAAGTGTAGCAAACAGATATGCTAAAATCTAGATCATCAATATCATATTTGGTGGCAAGTAAACATGCACTTTTGAATTTAATTTCAGAAGCAACACTAGATGGTTTATTATTAGGCTTCCTTTGTTGCTCAAATTCTTTTGCCACAATATGATTTTCACTGTTATTTTGCTCATGTTTTGCTTTGTTAGCTCTATTAATATTATCTTTCAAAATGGAATCAGGAGTCATAGGAAGCAAAGTAATATTGTTGTCCTTATGAACAAGAGTATACTGATTAGTTCTATCGTGGTGTACATAATTTTTATCAAATTGCCATGGTCTACCAAGCAATAAGGAACATGCTTGCATAGGTACCACATCACAATCAACATAATCAGCATATGTAGAGATACTTAAATTCACAGGAACAGTGCGTGTTACCTTAACCTTGCCGCTGTTATTGAACCATCGGATATAATAAGGATGTGGATGTGGTCTTGTGGTGAGAGATAGCTTCTCCACCATCTCCATGCTAGCCAAGTTGTTGCAACTCCCTCAATCTATGATGACGCGAACAGAACGTTCCTTCACAACTCCCTTTGTATGGAACAAATTATGCCTCTGATTTTGCTCAGCTTGTGTGACCTGCACACTCAAAACACGTTGAGCAACTAAACATTCATACCTGTCAGCATCTTCAGCAGCCATGTATTGTGTCTCATGATCAGAATCAGCTCCACCGTGTTCTTCATGTGTAATAAGAGCCAAAGTCTCCTCATCATAGTCACTAGCAGACTCATACCCACCATCCTAAGTAGCAATCATCACACACTAAGATTTGCATTCTCTCGCAAAATGTCCTCTTCCTTTACAACGACGACAAATAATATCACGTATGTGCCTTGTTGATGCCATGGTAGAAGAAGAGATCTGTGTAGATCTGGCAGGTGTGCTCTTGGCAGATAGTGGTGGTTGTGCCTGCTTTCTTGTATCACGGCTGGAGGTGGCACCTGATGGAGGTGCTAGTGTAGTGGAAGTAGAGGATGCACGTGGTGTCCATGATGAAGATCGACCTGCAAAAAAGTTAGTTCGCACCAATGCTTGTCGATCCTTATACTCTAGAATGGTCTGAATCTCTCTATTTAATCCACCCATAAAATGTGCAAGCATAGCTTCATTCTCCTCAACAATACCACATCCAATCGTTCCAGTTTGTAATTCCTAATAATATTATTCTAGAGAATTTTTTCCTTGTCTTAAACGCTGCAATTTTTGAATTAATTCACGTAGATAATATGGTGGAACCCAACTAGTATGCATAGTAGTTTTCAAAGAAGCCCAAGTAGCTGGAATAAGATGTAATCTACAATGTTCAGACCACCAAACACATGCAAAGCTAGTGAAAGCACAAACAGCAGCCGGAACACGTCTCTCCTTAGGATATTGTAAACATGTAAATTGTTGTTCAGTTTCTAACTCACAAGTAAGATATATATCAGGAACAAATCTACCCTCAAATGGTGGAATATTCAATTTCAGTTTAGGGAGATGGTCATGATCTCATACCTGAGGGGGAGCCCAACCATTGCCATTATTTGCATGTGGACGACCTGGTGGTTGTGGTGCTGTTGGTTGCACGTAGTTCTGATTTTGATCAACCTCATCCTCGTACTCTCCTGCATAATCATCCTCCTCCGCATCAGCAGCAGGAGCCACAGAAGTATCAACAATAGCACCAATATTTTGGCCAGGCGCAAGAGGAACACGGCTCGCTCGGCGGAGGGCTGTTTCGCGACGTGAAGGTAGTCATTTTTGTTGTTGTTGTTGTTGTTGTTGTTGTTGTTGTAGAGGTGCGTTAGGTGCAACAGGTGGTGGTGGTGGAAGACGCGCGAGCAATTCATTAAACTTGTTATCGAGCTTTGTTTCGAACGTCTTCTCCAGGCCATCTATCTTCTCCATGTCTTCTTCAAATCTGTTTAGCACATCTTGCACCTGTCCACTCATCATTTACTGAAATTTATCATGCAACTCCTTATTCGTCATGTTCTCCCAATCAGTCTCGTCGGCTTGTGATCCTGCCATGGTTAGCATCAATAGAAACACACAAGAATATGATCCTATAGACTACTAACAAGAGGTGGTTGTGGGTGACAAATCCGTCAAGCAAATCTTAAAATCTTACCAGTTCTTACCCAGCAAAAGGCGGTGATCGGCAACCGTCGTAGTCAAAACTCTCAAAGCTTGGATAGAGCGATTACCAGGGAGAGTCAAACGCACGACGTAGATGTATGTGGAGCTGGGCAGGCTTATAATATGGTAGCAAAAAGGGTCAACAATAATCAATTCAGAGATGCAAAGTTGAATAAACGCTCAACGACGGTACTGTGCTGGTCCTAGGCTAGACCGTGCTAGAGACGCGAGCCTAGAACACTAACAAAATCACGACGCTGCACGTAAACAAGGGAGGAGCATACTCTGAATTTTTTTCTCTTTTTTTGCACTTTTTTCCTCTTTTTTTTGCTCCGTAACAATTTTTTCGAAAAAGTCTACAAATGGTCTAAAAACTGCCTAGCCAGAATTTTTTTTGAGTTTGGAACTATTTTTCTACTTTGGGTAGCACGGAATCTCGGGAGTCCTACTCTGTCACTACTCTGTCACGGAATCTCGGGAGTCCTACTGCGTGATCTGGAACTGAAAAACAAAGCAACAAATACTAGACTCGGACTAGGAATGGTGGCGGAGATGAATCTGGTGGAACTCGGACTGGTGGCGGCGATGAATCTGGTGGAACTCTGACTAGTGGCGGGTATATATTGCAGGTGAACTCGGATTGTCGTGATGGTGGAAGATATGTGGTGGCGTATATGGACTCGGATTGGCGATGAATATGTCGTGGTGGTATATGGCAGCGGTGATGAAGTTGGTGCGGTGGTGGTATACGACAGGAGCGATGATGATGATGCGATGGTGATATATGGCAGCGCGACGTGACAACCTGTGAACGGAACTCGAAACTCTAAAGGACTAGACGCTAAGACCAGCAACTTGACACGATGATGCAACCACAAAATCAACAAAGCAAATATAGAAAAGATTATGCAAAGGCTCAGATGGGTTCAGAGAGGATGAACTAACCATAATTTTTTTTGGCTTTTGCGTGGACTGTAGGTATGAAGAACAGACTCGATCTAAACTACGAAAAACTGTAAAATCTCACCGAGCAACCTGGAAATCTGATACCACTTGATAGAGGCAAAAGTCTCGTCTTTCGATGAGATGGTGGCTATCGTTTTGGTGGAAGTCAACTTTGATGATCCGACTACGAACGTGCGAGGACGTCGCGCCTTAGCAACCGCTAATCCAACTCCGAGAGGTTGTTGACCACGCCGGAGCACGATCAACCTGACCATGAAGGTCTGTTTCCTGCAGGCAAACGACGAACGAGCAAGAAACTGAAATTGCAATTTGGATATTGCGAATATAAGAGGAAATCTTTATTGATCAAGGTGGGGTTCTATGACGCCTTTGTCTGGTCGTTGAACACAAACGAAGTACGTGAAGTTGCATCTATGGCGAACTTTAATCTAAACAAAACCCAAAGTCTAAACGACGCCCTAAGGGCTCTATATATGGAGGAAGAGGGGGGGGGGTATTTCATGGCCCTTGGAGGAGGGGTACGAAACCAACCCTAACTATTGTTTCCCCACACATACGGACTCTAAAAATAGCCTATTCTTAAGTATTTCGGAATTACATGGGCCTGGCCCAATAATAAGGTGACGCAGCACCTAGAATAGCCTCTGGACGAAATTTATGAAGTGGCATCTTGTATATTTTGTCCAAGGTTTCATGCACTCCTTATGGTGGCTTCAAAGTCCTGAAATCATCACTTGCAAATCCGTTCTTGTTCCCCTCACGCTTGCCATCATCTCCATGCTTGGTCTTGCTCCAGTGTTCATCCCTCTTATCCATGTCAGGCCCTTCATTGGTAAGCAAAACAAATGTATCCAATTTAGGAAGCATCATATTGTCATGAACATTAGAATCATTACCAAGAAACAAAAGTACCTGATAATTTAATTGGCGTGCGCGAGCTCTAGTAATTAGTCCAGTATATGTAGTAGTAGGGGCTGTGGGTGTAACAATGGTATTGATGTTCTCATCAACCAAAGCTCATGATACCAAGATGATGTAGGGTGGAAACCCTAGGATGATCTTTCACTATGGAGCGGAACCTACGAAGAACACAAGGGGGAATACGAGGGGGAAACATGAGAGAAATCACTCAAACCAACAAGATTCGGTCACACATATGCTAGATCCTGGAAACACAAAGAGATACACGACCCAAATCCAACAAAGGGTTACTAGTTCTTCTCCATGAGGAGGTCTTGAGGTCTTCCCATTAGGGGTCTTGAATCCACTTGGGGGATCTTCTCTGTAGAGGCCGTGAACACCGTTGTAGAAGGGGATCAAGTGGAGAGCAAAGCTTCTCTAATGAGCTACTACTTTGGTAACCCTAGAAAGAGGGAGGATGAGGTGGAGTATACATAGTCTAGGTGGGCAAAGGGGTACATAGGCCTCGGCCCTTTACTGTGCGCAGACAGCCGGGGCCGGACGTCCGACGTTGAGCCGGATGTCCGGGCTAAGGTGGTCGGATGTCCGGGCTGGCGGGGTCGGCCTCGGTGCTTTCGGGATAGGAGCTGTCCGGATGTCTGGGTTGTGGCCGGATGTCCGGAGCCTGTAGGTACCTAGCGGCTGGGCGGCTCCTATGGTCGATGCTCCAGGGGTCGAATGTCCAGGGCATCACTACAAAAAAGACACATCCGTGACATTTTGGGCTGAACGAATTTTTTTTCTGTCATGCTTATGACACTTCTATGACGATAATTCTAACAAAACCCGGTATCATCATAGATGTGGTGGGGTCCTACTTCTATGACAAAAAATCATGAGAGAAAATGGGCTTTTCGTCCTAGGCGTGCCTGAGACGCAGCTGCATGACATACTTTGGGCCGTCCATGATGGAAAAACCCATGGTAGAAGCGAGGGAGAGGAGAATATCGGTAGTTCCCGGTTACGGTGGGTGGTCGGGGGCTGAGCGATGTGCATTTCTCTCGTACGTACACGCGTGTGTGCGAGGCGTTGGGCTCTAACAGAACACGAGCGAGGCGTTGGGCTCTAACTGAACCCGAGCGATTGCACTGCAGGCTACGCGTTACTGAATCCGAGCGATCGATCGATCCCTTGCTGTTAACTGAACCCGATTGATTCCTTCGCTACTGCTGCTAACTGAAGCCGATCGATGCTGCCTCTGGATGAACAGTGGGCGTTGTTGGGGGCTTTGGATGAAAAGTTACCGGTTGGGGGTTGGATGAATAGGACCCCGTGGTAGTAGAGGCCGTTGCCGCTGGATGAACAGTACCCCAATCGATCGAGCCAGTGGATTTACAGGACCCCGTGGAGGGCTAGATGAACAAGACCTCGTGGAGGGCTGGATGAATAGTAGCCGGTGGAGGGCTGGTTGAACAGTAGCCGGTGGAGGGCTGGATGGATAGTAGCCCGTGGAGGGGTGGTTGAACAGGACCCCGTGGAGAGGGCTGGTTGAACAGCAGTCAGTGGAGGAGTGCGCAGTGGAGGCTGGATGAACAGGAGCCCGTGGATGAACAATCACAGGTGGAGGCTGGAGGAGGTCGACGGTGGATGTACAGGAGCCCGTGGAGGATGGAGGAGGTCAACTGTGGAGATGAACAGTATCCCGTGGAGTCCCGTTTTGCGGTACGCCACACGCCTCCCGATGAACAGGACCCCAGTTTCGACCGTAGCGCTCCAACACAAGTCCGTTTCCTCCGTTTTACGGTACGCCACACCCCTCCCGATCAATAGGACCCCGTTTCGACCGTAGGAGGTCCGTTTCCTCCGTTTTGCGGTACACAAGACCCTTCCCGATGAACATGATCCCGTTTCCACCGTGGCCGGTCGAACACAAGGTCGTTTCCTCCGTTTTGCGGTATGCCAGGCCTCGTTTCCGTTAGATGTTCCATCCAAGCCGGTTGGCGCTCGATGAACATGAAGACGCATTCCATTCCGACCCATCCGGTTGCCTCCCCATGATGACGACGACGGCGTAGCTTCTCTGTTCCGACCCAGCCATGTACACAAGCTCTAGCCATACGTATGCGCGAATAGGCGTTCGAGACCCCGCCCATATGTACGTACGTGGTCGTATTTTCTTTCTTGCACCCTGCCCGTTGTACGTACATGTATATGCTACGTGCGCGCCTCTACGACGACCCGTACACGCCTCTACTATGACACGTGCGCGCCTCTACTACGACACATGCGCGCCTCTACATCAACCAGTATGTACGTACACGTTCATGACCAAAATGACAACACTACGTACGCTTCGACCAGGTGGGTCCCGACTGTCAGGCACTTCCTTGCATGCGAAGATGTAGCTGGTGGGTCCTAGCAGTCAAGGGGGAAATGTTTTTTGTGAAATCATTATTTTCCGCGTAATAAGGAAGCACTTCCTTGCTGCGGCCATGGACCCAATTGTCAGCCTCTCCACGTACAGTACTCTTCCGATGGAAGTCGTTCCTTGACCATGTTGACCACGCCACACCGAGAGCACCAGGGCGGTGGACGACGGCGAGGCCTAGGAAGGGGACGACACGGAGCAAGGGAAGACGCGCCAGTGGATGCCCACGTAGAGGGGAGTACGTGGGTTGACTGCTTCGGCTGCAGTGTGAGACTGAAGTTGCCAGAGAATAACAGGAGGTGTGGGTGAGTATATATTGATGGCATGGCCAGCGGTGGCAGCACAGCTGGACATGGGAGGCAGGAGCCGGTGGCACGGCCGACGCTTGTTTGGGCGGCTGGAGCAAGATGACCAGAAGTTGAAGAAGCCCTACGACCGTTGGATGGACATCGTATTGACTAGTTCGTCTGCCATTGCTGGAGAATGACAGTAGGTGTGGGTGAGTAGAGGGATGGCTAGGCCAGCGATGGGAGTATGGTGGGGCGGTGATGCCTGCGCGGCAGCACAGCCGGCGCGGGACGAGGAAGCTGGCAGTCCCGCCGGCGCTTGTTTGAGCGACTGGAGCAGGAAGAGCAGAGATTTAAAAAGCACGACGGCCGTTGGATGGACATCCAACAGTCACTGCTTGTGCATCAGCCTTTTTTAGGAAAGCCTCAAATCTGTGAAAAACAGCATACAACCCATCTACCATTATTTCTAATAATTTACAACCCATTTGCTAATTCTGAAGGTTTTTTGGAGCCCATATACTTTTTTTAGCATTGCCGCCCATATTGTGGCCACGGTTAAAAAAATATACAAAATTTTGCATATTTCGGTGCAGTCCGAACTATTTTTAATCCCGAAATTTCGAGTCACATTCAAACTCATTTTAAAAATAAATGTATATCAATATAAAATCCAACAAATTGTCGACGCATAAAAATCAATGCAAGTTAAAATCTCGAAATGAAAAAAATGAAACTAATTGCCGGTTTGATCTTTTAAAAATGTACAACCCATTTCTCATTACTAATAGGCCATTTTCTCGGCCAGCCGAATGAAGCTCTCGTCGTCTTGCAAGATTTGCATCCCAACAGGCCTGACAGAGTGACTTACTTGACAAATCCCAAAAAAGTGGGCTAGCCATTGTCAAAAAGAAAAAAACTACTGGGCTGGTCTGTGGTAAACATAAAAGAAAAGCCGGTCTAGACAGGCCAGAGTGCCCCGCACAGCCCAGTTGACAACATGCTTCCGTCTCAAAAACAAATTAGATAAATTCCACTCTAATTATGGCGATTCATAAAAATGCCACTGCAATTTCCCAACTTTGAAAAATGTCACTGCAATTTTTGCAAACTTTGAAAAACCCCACTGCAATTTTTGCAAACTTTGAAAAACGCCACTCCAGGGTTGGAAAAATGCCACTGGAAATGGCATGAAATCGTATTTTTCAAAGTTTGGAAATTGCAGTGGCATTTCTCGGAATCACCAAATTTGGAGTGGCATTTATCAAATTAACCCAAAACAAAATAACTGGGCGAGCTGCTGGGTCCCTGGTGTCAGTCGCTCGTTGGGCAATTCTCTCATTTATTGCCTACGTTGACAATGGCATGGGACCCAGATGTCAGAAATCTATTAGGAGGAGCCATTTTTATTGGCTTGAAATAAGGAGGCAGTTGCTTGTGTACTGCCATGACCTTGGTGGGTCCCTGTTGTCATCCTCTCCATGTACAATCATCTCCTGACCGTGTACGCGTCAACCTGGTAGGCCCAGAAGTCAGCCTCTAAACCCGTGGCGGACAAATACAACCCATTTAAAAAAATAATAGCCAATTCCATACGTTCAAACAAAAAGTTGAACATTCAGAGCAAAGTAACCGGTCTGATCTAGATATAGAGTACTGAACATCCAAGTTGACAATCATCACAACCAAGTTAACTATCTACTCCCACTAATACTCTAGTAGTGTACAAGTACTAACTTACTCTTAGCTAACTAGACGATGCCGGCCGCCATCTACGGGACACGCTAAACACCGGCATCGGCGTCCTCCGCCTCGCCTCGGACATGTCAGACGTGCGATAGGGTGCGTTGCTCGCACGCGTTAGCTCTTTCCATGCCGGCGTGGTCCACCGAATCTCCGGCTTCTAAGCGAGAAACCCACTTGACGAGCTGGTAGTAAAATTTAGCATCGTGAACGCGTGCGTGCCCGACAGCCTCCAGGGCTATTTGCCGGGCGCCGGCCTCCACGTAGTCGGCCAGTTGCGGGTGCTCTGCTCGTGACTCAGAGCATCGGTGCGCTGCTGATCCATGTCCCACTGGCGGCGCAAATTGGTGATACACTGCTCCTCCGCAAGGCGGTCGCGGTCCAACAACTCCTCATACTCCGCATTGCCATCTAAAGACCGATAGAATGCCTCCTCCCTCCATCTGCCTTTCGGTGAAAACCCGAACATTAGTTCCGGCGGTGACCGCCTCCGGCCTCGCCTCATGGACGGGCGGGGGCATGGAGGACGTGGCGAGAGCGAGGATAAGTGGCGAGTGACGACGGCCAGTGGGGGCTTATGAGGATAGAGTGAGTTGGGTGATGGTGCCACCGGAGAAGCCCGGGAAATAGTAATTATAGGCGGAAGGTAGGCGAACCAGCATGTCATGGGAAACGCGACGGTCATCGCGGTCATCGGTATTCAATGCATAAGCAGGCATGGCTTAGCGTGCCAGCTTGCCGTGGAAACTAGAAAAACTGAAATTATGACTGTGTCGTCTCGTCCCATCAGTGGTGCGTCCCGTCCGTGCTAGGTCGCATGCCGGCATGATGGTCAAATAAGTGCACTCGAATAATCCAGATGAGGTACTCCCACTTTGTCAAAAATGGTTCCACCACTCATCACCTCCCTTGGTTGGTGAGATTTTTGAATTAAGTCCTTCAAATCGGAAAGGAGGTAGTACATGCGTGATCCGCTATTTATTCGTGTAGGATCGAGTAGGTCGTTTTTTGAATTGAGCCCTGCAAACCAGAATGGAGGTAGTACGTGTCTAATCCGCTATTTATCCATGTAGGATCGAGTAGGTCGGATAGTGTACCCGTAGGATCAAGTAGGTTGGATGGTGTACATGTAGGATCACATTAGCTGATGAGCGTTCGCTGGGAGATAAGGCTTACGAACGTTTTTGCTGGCAGTTTCTTCAGATTTGCATGGCATTTTCTTCAGAGCAGCTTGTCAGTTTCTTCAGAGGTAGGCATTTTTATTCAAAAAACTACCACTCCGGATCTTGAGTCGCGACTAAAATTGCCAGGAGCGCATTAGTAGGCTAGCTAGTGATCGATCAGTAACTTGTAAACACTGAGCGAACAGAAATAAGGAACTGTTAGTAACTTGTAAACACTCAGAACACAGAAATAAGGATCATGCTGTGCACAGCAGTAAGAGCCGATTTGTTCGATGTTCACACGAGACTCACAGGCCTGGCATTGTAATACGTTCACATTAGTAGCCCAAATTCAAACCAACTAGTACGATTCCCATACATAAGATCAACATGTGAATGCATCTCAATGATTCACAGATCATATAGAAATATGTAGCTCCAAAAGCAAAGATCTAGAAAAAAACATTTGTTCTTCCTACTAACATGGATGCTTCTCTTGGCCAACATTCAGTAAGAGTGAAAGAAAAATTTGTTTGTGAAGTCTACAATTCCTCTTCCAAACGTAAGTGGTTTCACCAACAGCTGGAACCATGAGAATGAACCACACATGATGGAGGAACATCCACTACAATATGATTTGGTCTTCTCTCGATCACACGCGAGACTATTTTTGGAATACAAACTTTAACTTAGGCAAAATGATGCCTATTGTATAATCAGACCAAAGCAATGAAGCACCTAGTGTAGGCCAATAAATAGTACACTACTACTTTTCCGTAGTCCATGAAGTGACTATCCAAACATTCTGTGCCTATTTTCAAATGGCACTGCATACAGTGACTATACTATTCTCTTGTGCAGTTCAACAAAAATTGCGGTCACTTTGTTTTTTTGCCAAATAGCAAAGGGAAGACATCTCTATCTGCACAAATATCAATCAGCTAGTAAACATATAACCCCACCTTGTATTTTCGGTTTAAACATATCTCTTCCACTTAGCATCTGTCATGTTTTGCACTGAACAATTTGATACAATCATGTTTTGCCCTGGACAATTTCATACTGAATTGATTTGCTCGTTCAGACCAGAAATATAGCACCTATTCTTCATTAGACCAAAGATATCCATGTTCGCAGTGATGGAAGAGGTGAAATCGATACAACCGAAATTGAGCATCCAACCATTGAATCCTATCCTGCACCTCCAATGTAGGTCCACCCTGCCAATAAATTCACTTGCAAACCACTAGTATTACTATCTAATGACAATACAAAAAGAGTAGCAAGATAGTAGCAAACCTTGTACCTTCGTAATGAACAGCTCATAGTGCCACCAATTAGATAGAAAGGTTTGGAAGAAAATATGCTCCTAATGTTGAACCATTTGGACATTTTGTGCAGTTCCACTAAAATCGAGCATCCTTGTTTTCATAGATATTGAAAGTGTGATTACTATAAAAGTGGCACTAGTTGAAGCATAGACTCACAAATATAAGCATTCCAATTTCTTAATGGGAAAAGGTAGCAAGACTGTTTCTAACCACCTGTTTGAAGGAATAAATAAGGCAACAAGGGCTGATGTCAGGAAGGCATACATAGTTTTTTCTGAAAAATTGAGCCATTCCTGACCTTTCCTCTTCTTTTAAGCATATTTTGTGCAGTTCAACTAAAATAAAATGCCATCACCGCCTTAACAATTCAGTGACATTGTACAAAAGGAAATGACTTAACATTATATCATGATGTCAGGTATGTAGTCAACAGGCATTAGAGAAAAATATACAGACCTCCTCCGATAACATAATGAACATTAATTTAACAAAGGTGCGACTAGCTTTACCGGGATAATTTGAGTGAACTCTACACCCTCTGTTCCTTAATATAAGATGTTTTTGCAGTTCAATTTAAAGTACCCAAACGTCTAGTATTTAGAAAAATAGGAGTAGTTTTCTTGAGCACATATCTGGGAAAGCTTGCCAGACTTTATATATGTCCATACGCTAATGCAACACCATTCGAATAGTACAAATATAGACTAATCCAGTGGCTAGTGCAAGAGTAGAGTAGTTATTTTATTATAGGGTGCAGTACAATGGTTTTACTAAACAGATTTCCATAAGCTCTAGCACTAGAAGTTTTCTATAAGAATTAACAATACAAAATGTAAAGGTAACAAGTTTCGACATTGGTATAGTAGTTGTGCAAGAGCATTAAACTAAATACTAAAGTCTGAAGGCAACTAGCATTATTAACTATTGAAAGTATTAAAAATTGCAAACCATGTACCTTCAAGGTAAATATTATTAACTAACTCAAGGTATGTAATCTATAAGCATTAACAGTGCAAAAATCTGAAGGTAGTAACATAATTCATCGTTGGTATACTGGTTGTGCAACAACATTAGAATGTCTTAGCTGAAAAATATTTAATACATCCACAATCAATAGCTAACCCTGAAATCATCCAGTGACATTAAATGGCACTGCTTGAATTTATCGGTGGCATTAGACTGAGTGCGACATTAGTTAAATGTGGCATCACTTTAGTAGTAGCATTGATTGACTTGACCATTTGCATTATACTAACAGCAAAAAGCGGCAATAATAGCATGGGAGGCCCATTCGGATAGTGGGCGCACGAGTACGATGTACCTCCACGGACGCATAGAGTGGTGAGGGAGGTATGGTTGCCCAGAGCAACAAATATTCAGACAGCATATGTGGATTAGGTGCCATTTTTGTTCTCTTTAGCTACTGATTTTCCCCTTTTGAACCTAGATGCGGGTTCGATGCCTAGTCTCTTGGACAACACAGTCTCCCTTCCTTTCCTTATTCAACCCAGACATGGATTAGTCTGCATGAAGTAGGGTTTCCTTTAATAGTGCAAGTTAAGGTTTTTGTCTGCGTGACCAGCAGAGCAGAGGATAGCAAATTGGGAAGATGGTGGAGTGGAAAAAGATCCACATGCAGCGACGTGGCATATGGGGCAATAGAACAAGGGTATGGTTCGAAAAGAGGTAGCATACCTGAGGGTCGGTGGGAAGTGGCTTCGCTCGTGGTCGTCGTCCTCCGCACACATTACGGCAGCGAGCTTGGGGAAGGAGGCCATCTCACGCGGGCGCTAGGTCTGAGAGGATGGCCTTGTCGTCAGTGCGTGACCTCGCTCGCCGATGACGAGTGTGTCAATGTTGCACGTCCTTTCTTCCTCGGAAGATCTGTGACCACCGGTGAGGAGGGAGAGAGAGGCCATCTTTTTTAGATCTGGAGAGAGGGTGATAGTGTGAGTAGCAAGTGGGCAACCCATAGCAAGAAAGCGCTGAAGCTCCAACCTATATATCTTTTTCATACTACTAGTACTAGAGGTGGAGTAGTGGTAGAGTAGTTTATATTTTCTCTGCATACAGTACCAGTTAGTCGTGCTTGAAAACTGAATGGAACTCCATTAAAAAAGTAAAAGGTCGATAACTAATGCGGCACCTCGAGCCAACGCGGCCAGATCGCATTTTGCACGAGAAATTACACACCATGTTTCGTTGACATGTGATCCCGTTCCCACATGTCAGTGATGATGGCGAGTCCTTTTGTACAATTTCCGAACAGACGTCTACTGCCTAGAGGTTGAGCACACCAGTTATGACTGTACTTTCAACTACGATCATGGTGACTGTCGTATACAGAAGATAGCAATTTCTCAAGTCCCCGACCGCTATTGGGATGTAATGGAATATGTAGTCGTTGCTATCTTCGACAAGCTTGTTGCCTTCCTACATAGTTCGACTGGATGGATATTGCTCAAAAATCAGTTTCTATACAAGGATGAGTACTGTGATGCAATTCAATACGAGGGTGTTGTGTTTGCTGCCACCACTCGTGGCACTGTTTTTGCATGGAATCCTTATGATTTCGGTACATTTGTCTTCCACCGTAATTATAATTGTTTCATTCACATGCATGCGGGTTAGCTAGTTTCTCTTAACTACTTAACCTTCTTGCGTTTCCAAGGTCCTGTGAACATTCCACCACCTATACATGAAAAAATTTATAACCAAGGGGGAGATGACGATGATGATGATCACGAGCTTGAGGACCCATATACTCAGTGGCGCATGACAACTTATTCTGATGGATCACCTCTTCTTGTCTATATACAGGGCACCGATGATGTGACTAAGGAAGCAGGTGTTGTCTCCCATGGTCGCACTCTCTGAACCTATTCCAACATCCATTGTACGATATTCGGGATTGATATTATTGTGCTAGCGCCAGCACCTTCTCCCTGGTTTAGTATTGATACTCTTGGAGGAAACTCGCTCTTCCTTGGACAAAACTATCCAATCATGGTGAAAGGTGATCCAGTTTTGTTGACACAACATTACTACCATTTATGAGAAGCAAATGCGATCCAGTTTTGTTGACACAACATTACTACCATTTATGAGAAGCAATTGTATCTATACCTCGAACATTGCTATGCTTCCCTATCGTGACTATCACAATATGGGTCATGAAATAGGCCGCTGCAACCTGGATGATCAGTCCTGCGTTGGTCTCGAGATTGACAGTAGCTAGCCCTTCCAAGACAAACTCTTCTGGTTCAAAGCAAGTGTTTCCAATGCTGAGGAGTGGTTGAGCTGAAGTTCATTTCATTGCTTGTTATTTGTTGTGTGATGAAAACTTTATTATTTACTAGAATGTTTTATTTGAACTAATCTATAATCCAACATGTATCCTCGTTGTCGTTGTGTGTTGATGACTTGTTGTATGTAATGAATGGTACATTTTCATATGCATGTCATAAACTCAATTTATAAATGGTTTTCGACTCACTTCTTGGAGTGTTAGTGCCGTAGTAGTATAGCCAACATCCATAGTAATATGAAGTCGCCACATCACATAGAGCCAACCAATAGTTAGGTGTCGCACGGAGGCCGAGAAATATGGTGATAGCGTGACCGCGTGAGGTGGGCTTGTACGTAGTATGATGTAGGCATAGGGCTTGCCGTGTTTCCTACTCCTCCGATCTGCCTCCTTTTGCCGACACGTGGGACATCCAGCATCCAGGTTGTGTCTTGCAAGAAAATGGAGTGCTAGTTGAAGCCACGTGATGTGCATCTTGGGTTAAACTGTAAATAGAATCTTGCTACTCTTGAGTAACTCTAAAAGAGGCCACCGAAGATCTTTATTGGATTTGTTTTCATCACCAGCATGTCGAGGTCAAAAATGTGCAGGTTTAGTGGGTCCTCTTGCATTTTCACTGACAAGTGGGACCACATGTGAGCAAACAGACGATGGGCTCCACACGTCTACTGGCTGGCTGAGAAGAAAATAGAGGAGGGCTGAGCACGGACTCCAGGAAATTTGTTCTAAGTAACCAGCACCTCGATATATGCTTGATATAGTGGGGTCGCATGGGCCATAAGTAGCATTCACATCTAGCAGTACGACACATGCCACCCACACGAGTCCCATCCTACACCAAATTTCTTGGAGTTCGTGCTACAACCATCTCTTCTCCCTCCTATTTTCTCAGCCATCGCGCGCTGGGCGGGGTGCAGGTTTTCCGATAGTCGGTTTCCTCAACCGCGGTCCACTTGTAAGTGAAAATGCAACACAACACGCATTCCCCCTTGAGCGGCGTGCCGGACCAACCGTGTGGGGGTGAGACGCAAACACGGTAGGCTTTTCCTTTTGAACTTGTAACTTGTAAATTTTTGTTCTGCTCCATGGCGTGACCGATAGATAGAAATATCGACTTTCCCTAGAGTAATGAGAAGTTTGGTTCTGGCGCGGTTCATGCATGGAGTACGTACAAAAATTATGAAGTTGCTGCAAAAGGTAAGATGATTACTAGTAGTACCATATACTACTACATGGATTTGACGGAAATATAAAGATACATACAGATCCATCAACGACATCGTCACGCCCAAGTGCGCTGGGTCACCAACCGACGTGTGAGGAGCAACGGCATTGGCGGCGAGCTCAACGTGCTTCTGAACAATGCCATCCAAGGTTGCCCTGCGGTTCAAGAAGGACAGCGACCTATCGTCGTCCTCAGGCACATAGTAGTCCTTGTGGACGATTTGCATGTAGACGTGCGTGATTATGTCGACGGTGTCTTGCTGTGCCAGGCGCTGCGCGGAGAGCGCGACCTCGAGGTGGACATTCTCTGGCACGACGACGGGCAGTCGCAGGGCCACCAGTGTGTCGAAGAGGTTGTCACCATAGAGGCCATTGAGGCTGGCGGGCATCGCAGAGCCTGGGCGCGTGGGCTGGAGGCGTACGTCAAGGTCGTCCGCGAGCTTATTGACGACGGTGAACTTGTCAAGGAAGCCGACGAGGACCTTGTCGAACAAGGAGACGAAGCTATTGTCCAAGCGGCCTCTCACCCTGGCAGCCTCAAGCACGACCTGGAGACGTTCCTCGGTGTCGGGCCGCAGGCCGGCATCATGGACCATCTGGCACAGCCGGCTGATGCTCGCGCTCCTCGCCTCCATGGGTCTAGCTTCTAGTCAACTCATCTTGCGATTGGAGTGATCACTCTTGCCCTTGGTTAGAGTGCGTAGGTGTGTAGGATTTCGTAGATTGGACTGGCGGGGACGCCGCGGAGCCTTTATATGAGAAGTGCAGACTGCATTGCACTCACGTGTGTGTTGGCCATCTACTCCTCGGCCCTCTACTGCACCTGCCTTTGGTTGTATGACAGGTGGGACAGCCACCTGTTGGGCCCATGTGTCATTCACCCCAACACAGGTGCAGTAAGTCAATGAAGCTGCATCCCCCTCCGGGCTGATGCAGTATAGTCATCTCACCGGACCTCTAGTTTGGGCCAAATGAGAAAACTTTGATGTTTACTGGTTTATTGGTCCCCTTTGCTTTTTGCGTCAAGTCTTGACCTTTGATATAACTAATAAAATGTTAATGCATGTAACCAAAAATGTTGGCATGGTATATTAACTCCCTCCTCGTTTCTTATTTCGTGACATATCAACCAATGAGAGATGTGGGCCATGCATGCTTTCAATGCCATCAGACAACCAAACATGACATGTAGTGGTTAGTTCATTGCATGTAATCCTATTAATTAGCAAAAGGACATTAAATTCTCTCGCTTTCCCCTTCATCTTGGTCACAATGCACAACTTAAGAGCATGGTTAATAGTATAGCCAGCTGCTGATTACTCCCTCCGTGTAGGTGTATAAGTCATCTTAGGTTGTGCACGGCGACCAAGGCGGAGGGGAAAATGAGAGAACTTAATGGTTTTGCTAATTAATAGCATTGCATGTAATGAACTAACCACTACATGTCATGTTTGGTAGTCTCAAGTAATTGAAAGCATGCATGGCCCACATCTCTTATTGGTTGATGTGTCACAAAACAAGAAACGACAAGGGAGTAAATGTACCGTGCCTAAGTGTTTTGGGATTATTTGGTTTTCGTAAGGTGACTTACACACCTAGACGGAGGGAGTATATGATGTTTCCATGTCATATACTATAGAGCCATCACTTGTAGCCACTCATACAATAAGGTTAGCTATAAGGCTAGCTATAAGAGTACTACTTTTTCTCATCTTCTCTCTCTCTTTCTTCATATTTATTGTATATCGGCCTAGGAATCCGCATATAGCTAGGCTCTTGCATGAGAGCCCACTCCTCTTTTTCACTTGCTCTAAGATGACTTATACACCTAGATGGAGAGATTAGTCTCAAGTCATTGGATTCATATGCACCCCACGTCTCGTATTGGGTGATTTCTTTTTCGTGGCAAAAAACAGGGAACGAGGTGGGTAGTTAATGCATCGCGCCTAAAAGTTTTGAGATTACTATTTGGTTTTCATAACATGATTAATGCACCAGTACGGAGGGAGTACAATAGTAGTCTTTGATTGCAATTTTTTATTTGTAGCTTACAAAGCTGAGCACTCGGTGAGTACAATAGTAGTCTGATTGATGAGACTTCAGATTTGAGCCATCAACCGGAAGGAATAAAACAATACACCATGTATTTATTTATAGAGGGAATAGTATATTTTTTGTGACATGCATTACTATATATTGCTAGTCAAATACTAAATCCACATGGACGTGGTAGTACTACTAAATCCAGATGGTGGTGCTAGTACTAGTAGTAGTACTACCAATGTAGTAGTACTGTACTACCCGTTGGTCAAATTATTACGTGGTGCTCCTCATAGTGAAGTGACAAGACCCTGCGCCGGAGATGACACCTGAGTATAGGCATCGTGTTCGGCATAGCATAGTCAGCCTCACCGTCTGTAGTCACTATCATCACGGCTGTAGAGCTAGGCTTCTTACAACTAGCCGTGTTCGACATAATTTCCTGTTCATAGATGCCCCTGCATTGCACGGAACACCAAGATTGGGGGTGGACAGCGCCGGCAGCGGCCATCGCGCTGTATTTTGCCATGGCCTTCTAGATATGGTGGGAGGAGATAAGGCTGATTGTGAGAGACAAGGAGTTTTTTGTAAATAGGGAACAAGTGTGGGCATCTTTTTGCAAAACCGGAGAAGTTTGGTTTGTATGCGTCAGATCTAGATCCGACCGCTATTGGTGAAAGATGGCAGGCACAACATCATCACCGACTCAGGACCTCATTGATTCGCAGGATTTTGAAAACGCAGCAATAGGACACGGCAATATTACAAGTTTCAAACTGATATTACAAATGTTAGGAGTAATGCTGCACCTACGAAGAGGGAATTACTAGGACGTAAGAACTTTCGTTACTTTAGGTGGATGCAGCATTATCATACAAACTAAAATCCACCACCCTAACAAGTCACAAATGGGCAAATAATTTTTTGAGTCTATGGCCATTTGATGTTTCAAACACAAATTCAGCTTCTGTGGAGACTTTGTCATTTAGGCTTAGACACTCGCGGTGATCCGCAAGACATTCATTGTTGCACTAGAGAACGCCAAACCTCATTACCTTGAGCACACTTGCCTCCAGAAAAAAGAACCTAGCCAATTTAATCTCAGATGTGCTGCCTCAGTAGTCGATCAAATCAATTTTTGTAAGATGGAGATCAGGGAATTAGATGAGATTATTATAGTGCAACACATTTTTCACTTTCGGGTCTTTTTTTATCTGCAAAAGAAGACAACATATTAGAGCAGCTGGCTGTATAAGATTGTCGTGTGTCAGCAAGAGGTACCAATATCATTCACTCATACGATAGGGTTGGCTGGCTAGTGATATTTTTTCACTCTTTCTCCCTCTCTTTCTCTTTCCTCTCATTAACCTAGGGGCACGTGAAGAGCTTGGGCATTTGCTGTCTTCCACTATGTGGACGATGCCATATTTCTCAAAAGTATGCCACATAATATGCATCGATGTCAAATCAAAAGATTTTGCCACCGCTCTCGCGATGTGAGAGAGTTGGCACCACTGTGATGAGGACATCAATACCATTGTTACACCCACAGCCCCTACTGCTATACATACTGGACCAATTACTAGAGCTCGCGCACGCCAATTAAATTACTAGGTACTTTCGTTTCTTGGTAACGATTCTAATGTTCATGAGAATATGATGCTGCCTAAAATGGATACATTTGTTTTGCTTACAAATAAAGGGCCTAGCTTGGACAAGAAATATGAACCTTGGAGCAAGTTCAAGCATGGAGATGATGGCGTGTGCAAGGGGAAAAGAACGGAGTTACAAGTGATGATTCCAGGACTTTGAAGCCACCATAATGAGTGCATGAAGCCTTGAACGAAATATACAAGATGCCACTTCATAAATTTCATCTAGAGGCTATCCTAGGTGCTGCGTCACCTTATTTTTGGGCCAGGCCCATGTAATTTCGAAATACTTGATTATAGGCCATTTTTAGAGTCCGTATGTGTGGGGAAAGAAGAGTTAGGGTTGGTTTCGGACCCTCCTCCAAGGGCCACGAAATCCCCCCCTCTCTCCTCCATATATACATCCCTTAGGGCATCGTTTAGACTTTGGGTTTTGTTTAGATCAAAAGTTCGCCATACCTGCAACTTCGCGTACTTCGTGTGTGTTCAACAACCAGACCAAGACGTCACAGAACCCCACCTTGATCAATAAAGCTTTCATCCTATATTCGTAATATCCAGATTGCAATCTCAGTTTCTTGCTTGTTCTTCGTTTTCTCGCAGGAAACAGACCCTCGTGTTCAGGTTAATCGTGCTCTAGCGTGGTTAATAACCCCTCGGAAGTTGGTTTAGTGATTGCTAAGGTGCGACGTCTCGCACGTTCGTAGTCGGATCATCAAGGTCGACTCCCACAGAAAACGATAGCCACCATCTCATCGAAACATCGGGACACCTTCGCCTCTATCAAGTGGTATCAGATTTCCAGGTTGCTCGGTGAGATTTTACAGTTTTTCGTTGTTTAGATCGAGTATGTTCTTCATACCTACAGTCCACGAAAAAGCCAAAAAAAAATAGGGTTAGGTCATCATATCTGAACCAATCTGAGCCTTTGCATAGTCTTTTTAGAGTTTTTCTTTGTTGAATTTGTGGTTGCATCATCGTGTCGAGTTGTTGGTCTTAGCGTCTAGTCCCTTAGAGTTTCGAGTTCTATTCACAGGTTGTCATGCCGCCGCCGCCGCACCATCGTCATCATCTTTACCATATACCACCACCCCACCATATACATCGCCACTGCCATATACTCCCACCAATCAGACTCGACATATACCATCGCCATATACAACCACCAATCCGAGTCCACATATACCACCACCAATCCGAGTCCAGATATTCCATCGCTATATACAACCACTAGTCCGAGTTCCACCATATTCATCTCCGCCACCAGTCCGAGTCCAGTATTTGTTGCTTTGTTTTCGAGTTCAAGATCATGTGGTACTTCGAGTCGTGACCAAGTCGGACTCCCCAACTTCCATGCTACCCGCAGCAGAAAAATAGTTCCAAACTCAAAAAAAAATCTGGAAAATTCTGGCTAGGCAGTTTTTAGACTATTTGTAGGCCTTTTCGAAAAAATTGTTGTGGAGCAAAAAAAGGAAAAAAGAGTGCAAAAAAAGTGAAAAAAAATCAGAGAGTGCTCCTCCCTTGTTTACGTGCCGCGCCATGATTTTGTTCGTGTTCTAGGCTCATGTCTCTAGTACGGTCTAGCCTAGGACCAGCACAGTACCGTCGTTGAGCGTTTATTCAACTTTGCATCTCTGAATTGATTATTGTTGGCCTTTTTGCTACCATATTATAAGCCTTCCCAGCTCCACATACATCTACGTCATGCGTTTGACTCTCCCTGGTAATCGCTCTATCCAAGCTTTGAGATATTTGAGTACAACGGTTGCCGATCACCGCCTGATGCTGGGTAAGAACTGGTAAGAATTTGAGATTTGCTTGACGGATTTGTGACACCCACCACCACCTCTTGTTAGTAGTCTGTGGGATCATATTCTTGTGTGTTTCTATTGCTGCTAACCATGGCAGGATCACAAGCTCACGAGACTGACTGGGAGAACATGACGAATAAGGAGTTGCATGATAAATTTCAGCAAAAGATGAGTGGACAGGTGCAAGATGTGCTAAACAAATTTGAAAAGGCCATGGAGAAGATAGATGGCATGGAGAAGACATTCGAAACAAGGCTCGATAACAAGTTCAATGAATTGCTCGCGCATCTTCCACCACCACCACCGGCTGCACCTAACGCACCTCTACAACAACAACAACAACAACAACAACAACAACAACAACAACAACAACAACAACAACAATGAAGACGACTACCTCCACATCGCGAAATAGCCCTCCGCCGAGCGAGCCGTGTCCCTCTTGCGCCTGGCTGTTGGTGCTGCTGTTGATACTTCTGTGGCTCCTGTTGCTGATGCGTAGGAGGATGATTATGCGGGAGATTACGAGGATGTGGTTGATCAAAATTAGAACTACGTGCAACCACCAGCACCATAACCGCCTGGTCGTCCACATGCAAATAATGGCAATGGTAGGGCGCCCCCTCAGGTACGAGATCATGGTCATCTCCCTAAACTGAAATTGAATATTCCACCATTTGAGGGTAGACATGTTCCTGATATATATCTTACTTGGGAGTTAGAAACTGAACAATGATTTACATGTTTACAATATCCTGAGGAGAGACGTGATTCTATTGCTGTTTGTGCTTTCACTAGCTTTGTATCTGTGTGGTGGTCTGAACATTGTAGATTATATCCTATTCCAGCTACTTGGGCTGCTTTGAAAACTTCTATGTGTACTCGTTGGGTTCCACCATATTACGAACATGAATTAATTCGTAAATTGCAGCGTTTAAGACAAGGAAAAAATTATGTATAAGAATATTATCAGCAATTACAAACTGGCATGATTAGATGTGGTATTGTTGAGGAGAATGAGGCTATGCTTGCATGTTTTATGGGTGGATTAAATAGAGAGATTCAGACCATTCTAGAGTATAAGGAGTATAATAATGTCACTCGTTTGTTCCATCTTGCTTGTAAAGCTGAACGTGAAGTGCATGATCGACAGGCATTGGCGCGAACTAACTTTTCTGTAGGCCGATCTTCATCATGGACACCACGTGCATCCTCTACTTCCACAACACCAGCACTTCCATTAGGTGCCACCTCCAGCCGTGATACAAGAAAGCAGACACAACCACCACTATCTACCGAGAACCCACCTGCCGGGCCTGTGCAGAGCTCTTCTTCTTCCATGGCATCAACAGGGCACACAAGTGATATTATTTGTCATCGTTGTAAGGGAAGAGGACATTTTGCGAGAGGATGCAAATCTCAACGTGTGATGATTGCTACTGAGGATGGTGGGTATGAGTTCGCTAGTGACTATGATGAGGAGACTTTGGCTCTTATTACACATGAAGAACACGGTGGAGATGATTCTGATCATGAGACGGAATACATGGCTGCTGAAGATGCTGACAGGTATGAATATTTAGTTGCTCAACGTGTTTTGAGTGTGCAGGTTACACAAGCTGAGCAAAATCAGAGGCATAATTTGTTCCATACAATGGGAGTTGTGAAGGAACGTTCTGTTCGCGTCATCATGGATGGAGGTAGCTGCAACAACTTGGCTAGCATGGAGATGGTGGAGAAGTTATCTCTCACCACAAGACCACATCCACATCCTTACTACATCCAATGGTTCAACAACACCGACAAGGTTAAGGTAACACGTACCATTCGTGTGCATTTTAGTATCTCTACATATGCTAATTATGTTGATTGTGATGTGGTACCTATGCAAGCATGTTCCTTATTACTTGGTAGACCATGGCAATTTGATAAAAATTTTGTACAGCATGGTAGAACTAATCAGTATACTCTTATTCATAAGGACAAAAATATTACTTTTCTTCCTGTGACTCCTGATTCCATTTTGAAAGATGATATTAATAGAGCTAATAAAGCAAAACAGGAGAAAAATAAGAGTGAAAATCAGATTGTGGCAAAAGAATTTGAGCAACAAATGAAGCTTAATAAACCATCTAGTGTTGCTTCTGAAATTAAATTGGAAAGTGCATGTTTACTTGCCACCAAATCTGATATTGATGATCTAGATTTTAGCAAATCTGTTTGCTATGCTTTTATGTGCAAAGAGGCATTATTTTCATTAGAGGACATGCCTTCCTATTTGCCTCCTACTGTCACTAACATTTTGCAGGAGTTCGCTGGCGTCTTTCCACAAGACGTGCCACCGGGATTACCACCTATTCGAGGGATTGAGCATCAAATTGACTTAATTCTCGGTGCATCACAACCCAACCGTGCACCATACCATACCAATCCAGAGGAGACAAAGCAGATCATGCGTCAAGTACAGGAGCTGCTCGACAAAGGTTATATACGTGAATCCCTTAGTCCTTGTGCTGTTCCTATCATTTTAGTGTCGAAATAGGATGGTACATCATGTATGTGTGTTGATTGTAGAGGCATTAATAATATTACTATTCGTTACCGTCATCCTATTCCTAGGCTAGATGATATGCTTGATGAATTGAGTGGCTCTACAATATTCTCCAAAGTTGATTTGCGTAGTGGATACCACCAAATTTGTATGAAATTGGGAGATGAATGGAAAACAACATTTAAAACTAAGTTTGGATTATATGAGTGGTTATTCATGCCCTTTGGGTTAACTAATGCACCTAGTACTTTCATGAGACTAATGAACGAAGTTTTACATGCTTTCATTAGACGATTTGTGGTAGTCTATTTTGATGATGTACCGATTTATAGCAAATCTTTGGAAGAACATTTGAAACATTTATGTGCTGTTTTTATTGCTCTAAGGGATGCACGTTTGTTTGGTAACCTTGGCAAGTGTACCTTTTGCACCGACCGAGTATCTTTTCTTGGCTATGTTGTTACTCCACAGGGAATTGAAGTTGATAAAGCCAAGATTGCAGCTATTCAGAGTTGGCCGCAGCCCAAAATGGTCACACAAGTGAGAAGTTTTCTTGGTCTCGCTGGATTCTATAGGAGTTTTGTGGGAGATTTCAGCACCATTGCTGCACCTCTCAATGAGCTTACAAAGAATGATTTGCCTTTTGTTTGGGATACCGCACAGGAAGAAGCCTTCATGACATTGAAAGATAGGTTGACACATGCTCCTTTGCTCCAACTTCCTGATTTTAATAAGACTTTAGAGGTTGAATGTGATGCTAGTGGAATTGGATTGGGAGGTGTGTTATTACAAGATGGCAAACCTGTTGCATACTTTTCTGAAAAATTGAGTGGGCCTAGTCTGAATTATTCTACTTATGATAAATAATTATATGCTCTTGTTCGGACTTTAGAAACATGGCAACATTATTTATGGCCCAAAGAATTTGTTATACATTCTGATCATGAATCGTTGAAACATATTAAAAGTCAAGCTAAACTGAATCGTAGACATGCTAAATGGGTTGAATTCATTGAGACTTTCCCTTATGTCATTAAACACAAGAAGGGTAAAGAAAATGTTATTGCTAATGCATTGTCTCGTCGATATACTATGCTTTCACAACTTGACTTCAAAATATTTAGTTTGGAGACCATCAAAGATCAATATGTGCATGATGCTAATTTTAAAGATGTAATGCACAATTGTAAAGAAGGAAGAATGTGGAACAAGTTTATCGTTAATGATGGATTAGTGTTCTGTGCTAACAAGCTATGCATTCCAGCTAGCTCTGTTCGTCTTTTGTTGTTGCAGGAGGCGCATGGAGGAGGATTACTGGGACACTTTGGCGTGAAGAAGACAGAGGACATACTTGCTACACATTTCTTTTGGCCAAAGATGAGACGAGATGTTGGGCATTTTGTTGCTCGCTCCACTACATGTCAAAAAGCTAAGTCACGACTCAATCCTTATGGTTTATATATGCCTTTGCCTGTACCTAGTGTTCCTTGGGAGGACATATCTATGGACTTTGTTTTATGTTTACCTCGAACAAAGAAGGGGAGGGATAGCATATTTGTTGTCGTGGATAGATTCTCGAAAATGGCACACTTTATACCATGTCATAAAAGCGATGATGTTGTTAATGTTGCTGATTTGTTCTTTCGTGAAATTATTCACTTACATGGTGTGCCAAATACTATTGTTTCAGATCGTGATACTAAATTTCTTAGCCACTTTTGGATGGGCTAAATTGGGGACTAAACTGCTTTTTAGTACTACTTGTCACCCCCAAACTGATGGACAAACTGAAGTAGTCAATAGAACATTGTCTATTATGCTTAGGGCTGTTTTGAAGAATAATAAGAAAATGTGGGAAGAATGCTTGCCTCTTATTGAATTTGCTTATAATCGTTCATTGCATTCTACTACTAAGATGTGCCCTTTTAAAATTGTGTATGGTTTCCTACCTCGTGCACCTATTGATTTGTTGCCTCTTCCATCTTCTGAGAAGGTTAATTTTGATGTTAAAGAACGTGTTGAATTGATTTTAAAAATGCATGAGTTAACTAAGGAAAACATTGAGCGTATGAATTCTAAATATAAACTTGCTGCAGATAAGGGTCCAAAACATGTTGTGTTTGCACCTAGAGATCTTGTTTGGTTACATTTGCGTAAGGATAGATTTCCTAATTTGCTAAAGCTAATGCCACGTGCTGATGGTCTGTTTAAGGGCTTAGAGAAAATAAATGATAATGTATATAAACTTGAGCCGCCTGCAGATTTTGGGGTTAGTCCCACTTTTAAAATTGCAAATTTGAAGCCTTATTTGGGTGAGGAAGATGAGCTTCCGTCGAGGACGACTTCATTTCAAGAAGGGGAGGATGATGAGGACATCGATACCATTGTTACACCCACAGCCCCTGCTGCTATGCATACTAGACCAATTACTAGAGCTCGTGCATGCCAATTAAATTATCAGGTACTTTCGTTTCTTGGTAACGATTCTAATGTTCAGGAGAATATGATGCTGCCTAAATTGGATGCATTTGTTTTGCTTCCAAATGAAGGGCCTAGCTTGGACAAGGAAGATGAACCTTTGAGCAAGTTCAAACATGGAGATGAAGGCGTGCGCAAGGGGAACAAGAATGGAGTTACAAGTGATGATTCCAGGACTTTGAAGCCACCATAATGAGTGCATGAAGCCTTAGACGAAATATACAAGATGCCACTTCATAAATTTCGTCTAGAGGCTATCCTAGGTGCCGCGTCACCTTATTTTTGGGCCAGGCCCATGTAATTTCGAAATACATGATTATAGGCTATTTCTAGAGTCTGTATGTGTGGGGAAAGGAGAGTTAGGGTTGGTTTCGGACCCCTCCTCCAAGGGCCATGAAATTCCCCCCTCTCTCCTCCATATATACATCCCTTAGGGCATCGTTTATACATTGGGTTTTGCTTAGATCAAAGTTTGCCATAGCTGCAACTTCGCATACTTTGTTTGTGTTCAACGACCAGACCAAGACGTCACAGAACTCCACCTTGATCAATAAAGCTTTCATATTATATTCACAATATCCAGATTGCAATCTCAGTTTCTTGCTTGTTCTTCATTTGCTCGTAGGAAATAGACCCTCGTGGTCAGGTTGATCATGCTCCGGCGTGGTCAATAACCCCTCGGAAGTTGGTTTAGCGATTGCTAAGGCGCGATGTCTCGCATGTTCGTAGTCGGATCGTCAAGGTCGACTCCCATAGAAAACGGTAGCGACAATCTCATCGAAACATCGGGACACCTTCGCCTCTACCACGATGTGCACACAGACCCACATGTATAAACAATCAATCAAACCAACTACACCAGCCTATCACTCTCCCAAACAAGTGTTTTTATTGCCTCAGTCCTCTCTCTCCCACGCAAGTGTTTTTTCATTGCGTGAGTTAATTTGGCACCGGAGCAAAGTAGGTGATCCAGATTGGTGCACCAGGTGAGCAATGGAGGGGCATCGATGCCAAATGCATCACAAGTGAATTTGGCACGTGTTTTGGCCTACATAGTGGAGGGCCGTTATAGCCCACTTTTGTACTACCTCGTATTTAGTGTAAATTTTTTACCATAGGTTTACCTAAGTAAATGCCGATGCATGTCACCAAAAATTATACCATTTGAAATTATGTTCAAATACGAATCCAACGATATAATTTGTAGTGACATGCATTAACATTTTGTCAGTTAAATATATTGTCTAATTTTGATACTACAAAATAGGAAGAGTAAACCAGGATGGAGGTAGTACTTGCTCTTAGGGTAACCATAGAGTTACTAGTCTAAGTTACTTTCCACTATAACTAGCCCAGGCTACTATATTAGTACAACAAAAACATGATGTAGGTGATCATGTGAGAAAAAATAATAAAAACATTTCTTTCGATGCAGTGCGTAGATGCATTTGAACACTACACTTGTCATCGTAATTTGGGAAAATTACAAAAAAATTGAGCTACATTGTGATTACCATTTACTAATAGGAAAGAAGTTTCACCTCGATTAGTAGCTTCTCCGTGCACGGAAAGCATGTAAGGAATCCAACAACTTGATCCATATTGGGGCTGATAGATTTTATTGCCAAGATCTTCACTGTGCGCATAGACTGGGTCAAGCTTGCGGGAATCATTTTCTGGAAGACAGTCGTAAATACATCAACAAGAAATTGTAAAATGTGAATTTCAGGAAGACAGAGAAGAAGATGAGTGTTGTACCTGAACGATTACGGATCCAATAAAGAGTTTGGAGAATTTAGCAGAGGAGTACACCAACGTTGTCAATTTCGGCGCGTCAATGACCCTGATTTTTGTTGGACCTTCTAGATCAGATACAATCAATCTCTCAAGGAAAGGCGTATTCTCAATGACCATAACATGGAACAGCTAGAGTGATCTCTTCCCAATTGATGTCTTGTTGCGGAGCCAGCAAGACAGATAAATCCATCGGAGATTCGTCGAGGTGATGTGGAGGCTAATGAACCCATGGGTCTGCTGAAGACGAAGGTACTCGAGCTTAGTACAGCTGCGGAGCAGGTGCTCCATAGCCTGCTTCATGATGCCATCGTCGAAGAGGTCGAGCTGCTTGAGTTGAGGGAGAAGAAGGGCGGCCACGTCATTAATCTGGGGAAGATGGCAGGAGCTGAAGGTGGCGCGGCGCAGCGTTGGCGTGAGGTGGAGCGCGGACGGCGGCACAGAGCGACATCATCCAGCTTCAAAGCTGAGCTCCTCGAGCTGATCTAGGGCAGGGGATAAGAACCACTCGTCAAACATGGCTTGTACCTTGCAGTTCGTACTAAACATGTGGATGTCAAGGCGTCTGGCTGGCCCAGGGTGCGATGAAAGTATCTTGGTGACTGTGGCCATGCATTTGCAATCCCGGTCGCAGAGGCAGCTGTTGACGACGAGGTTGAGGGGGACGCGGCGGGGCGCCACCACGGGGAGAGCAGGGCGGTCTGCAAGGCAGATTTGGTGGGGAGGATGCCGATGATGACGAGCTGTAGGATCGAAAGTCTTTCTAGAGAGGGGGTGATTAGAATACTTGACCAAATAAAAATCTAGACTTTTCCCAATTTTAGTTCTTGGCAGATTTTAGCTATCTTAGCACAAGTCAAGCAACCTCCACACAATTCAAGCAAGCATGCAAAAGAGTATATGAGCAGCGGAAAGTATGCAAGAATGTAAAGGGAAGGGTTTGGAGGATTCAAATGAAATTGGAGACACGGATGTTTTTGTCGTAGTTCCGATAGGTGGTGCTATCGTACATCCACATTAATGGAGAATTCAACCCACGGAGGGTAACGGTTGCGCGAGTCCACGGAGGGCTCCACCCATGAAGGTTCCACGAAGAAGCAACCTTGTCTATTCCATCACGGTCGTCGCCCATGAAGGACTTGCCTCACTAGCGGTAGATCTTCACGAAGTAGGCGATCTCCTTGCCCTTACAAACTCCTTGGTTCAACTCCACAATCTTGTGGGAGGCTCCCAAGTGACACCTAGCCAATCTAGGAGACACCACTCTCCAAGAAGTAACAAATGATGTGTTGATGATGAACTCCTTGCTCTTGTGCTTCAAATGATAGTCTCCCCAACACTCAACTCTCTCTCACAGGATTTGGATTTGGTGGAAAGAAGATTTGAGTGGAAAGCAACTTGGGGAATGCTAGAGATCAAGATTCATATGGTTGGAATGGAATATCTTGACCTCAACACAAGTGTAGGTGGTTCTCTCTCAGAAAATGTGTATTGGAAGTGTAGATATGTTCTGATGGCTCTCTCCACGAATGAAGAGTGGGTGGAGGGGTGTATATAGCCTCCACACAAAATCTAACCGTTACACACAATTTGCCAAACTCGGTGGGACCGAATGGTTAAACTCGGTCGGACCGATTCAGCAAACCTAGTGACCGTTAGGATTTTCGGTGGGACTGAGATGCAACTCGGTAGGACCGATATGGTTAGGGTTAGGGCATAACATAATCTCGGTGTGACCGATTACACAAACTCGGTGGGACCGATTTTGGTAATAAGCTAACTAGAGAGTTGGTCAGGTAAACTCGATGGGACCGATTCACTCATCTCGGTGAGAGCGAAGTGTTACAAAAGGGAAACCGAGAGTTTATATTGCAATCTCGGTGGGACCGATCACTCATCTCGGTAAGACCAAAACGTTACAAAGGGAAACAAAGAGATTACAATCCCATCTCGGTGAGACCGATATCCCTATTGGTGAGACCGATTTGCCTAGGGTTTGTGACAGTGGCTATGACATTTGAAACTCGGTGGCGCCGGATAGAAAGAATCGGTGGGGCCGTGTTTGACTTTTGGTTTAGGTCATATGTGGATGTGGGAAGGTAGTTGAGGATTTTGGAGCATATCACTAAGCATTTTGAGCAAGCAAGCCATTAAGCAACACCCCATCCCTCCTTGATAGTATTGGCTTTTCCTATAGACTCAATGTGATCTTGGATCACTAAAATATAAGATGTAGAGTCTTGAGCTTCAAGCTTGAGCCAAACTTTTTGTCCTTAGAATTTTGAGGGATCCACTTTCCTCATCCATGCCATGCCATTCATTGAGCTTTTCCTGAAATATTAATCTTGGAATAATGTTAGCTCAATGAGCTATATGTTGTTAGGAATTACCAAAATCACCCAGGGATAGTTGCACTTTCAATCCCCCCCTTTTTGGTAATTGATGACAACATATAGATCAAAGCTTCGACAAATGATAATAAGAGTGAAAGATATTGTCGCTTTGAGAAGTATGTGAAAAGCAACAGCTCCCCCTAAATTTGTGCATATCTTAAGATTTGCTTTGGACTGCAAATGCACAATGAGTTAGGATCATGGGTTACTCTTCCATGTCACATACATCTTGGCGGAGCGCTCAAAATAATAAGGATTGAATACATGCACTCATCACCAAGCAAAGTGAATGATCATATAAGGATAAGTAAGATAATATCATCTAACAAGCATAAGTGTAGTTTATGATCAACCACATGATCATCAATGTCTCACAGATAATAGCATAGTATCTCAAGCAATCAAAAGACAAACAAGGTTCAACCAAGAAGACAAGACAGAACAAAAGAAAACTCTCTCTCTCTCTCTCGAAGCCTATGATCTATACATTTTTCTCCCCCTTTGGCAACAAGTTACCAAAAAGTTCATAGAAAATGCTATATTCCTTCTTAACCACTTTCTTCTTGGAAGTGGCCTCATCCTCAACTGCCACATAGTCTTCATCCTCAGACTCTGAAGTTTTCTTCTTCCTTGTTCTGGTGGCAGCTTTGGGCAAGTTGCTGGGAGTGCTCCTGCTACCATCATCTGAACTGCTAGAGGGACTAGTGCCCTCACTCAGGTGAACCTGCTCCTCTGACCTGTTCTGGCTGTCACTCTGAACAGACATATTGCAAACACTGACAGCAGACCCTGTGAATAGATATAGATGAGATAGAGTGGATGAGCATCACAAAATGCAAAGGTTTTTGCAAAAGAATGAGTCAAAAACTTAGTTTTAGTTTTCCACAGAAAGCATTTCGGATCAACCGATTTGTAAACTCGGTGATACGAAAGCAGCTGTTGGAACCTAAACTAGTGAACTCGGTCAGACTGAGTCACAGTTCGGTGGCACCGAGACTGCTAGGGTTTCACAAAGTCCTGAACTCAGTCACACCGATTTGCAATTCTCGGTCAGACCGAAAATTACATGTGCAATGGCCTGAGCCGAATCGGTGGTACCGAGTTCCACAACTCGGTGGGTCCGAGATGGTTTCGGCGGAAACCTAACCCTAAATTTTCAATTCAACTCTAATCTATGGAGTGTTTTGACTGGATAGAAGCGTTTCAATCATGGCAAGATTCATGGCAAACACAATGTGCTAGGAGTCGGACGTAGGATAGCACTGTGATCGAGTCCATACCCTAGTTCGGCGATGAACTCGCTACGGCGGCAACGGTGGGGAAGAATTCCATTGACGGCGGCGGAGACTAGCGACAGGAGGCGGCTGGCGACGAGGAAGACAATCCAAAGACCCTGGAGGCAGAGCGAGCTATGCGCGGGCGAAGGGGTTTCGGAGAAATTTCCAAAATTTTGCCCGTGAGTATATGTAGCTCGACCCTGTCGGTGTCACCGAGTGGAACAACTCGGTGGCACCGAGATTCATAACTGCAAGCAGTTACTGAAACTCGGTGTGACCGAAGGGTTCAAATTGGTTGCACCGAGATTGAAAACCTAGATCGACTTAGTGATCTCGGTATGACCGAAATGGAGGAATCGGTCAGACCGAAAAGCACAAAGAAGTTTTGGAAGTTTAAGTCTATGACGAATCGGGGACTCCGAGTGCTCCTCACATAGAGTGGTTCGAATCTGACTTGATCAATTTTTGTGATGTAGCATGAATAGAGTTTGAGACGAGAAAAGCATAGATAGCTAGAGAGGGTTCTTAGGCATTCTTGTCCATCCACTTGGCAAAAGAAAAGAAAACCAATCAATCAAAACAACAAGTGGATGTCCTCGAATGAGTAAAATATGCAATCAACATGCTCACACAATAAAATGGCAATTGAAATATGTGGCAAAGCATGCACAACCAATTCTAGCATCTATCAAACAATTTGCGATGACTAGGTCATCTATATATGAGTATATTGACTTAGGAGTCAAATGAGAACATTTGATCATAGGTCATACTCATCGTTTAAGCACAAGTGGGGTTACCACTTTTACATAAAGCATTATTGTGTTCACACCATTAGAGTTGCTTTAGCTCAATTCTTAGAGTAAAGCTCCCCCTAGATGTGAGATCCCCCCTAAGAGGGATGAACTAACCTTGGGTTTTGTCGATGATGACTTCATGTAGATGTTGAAGATGTGGATGCTAAATGTTGATGTAGATCATTTGGAGCTATCCATTGGAGTGAGTTGCACTTTCAATACCTACACGGGTTAGTCCCACAAGGAACAAACAAGGATATCCATAGACATAGAGTGATGCACAGACAAGATGATGTCTATGAAAGCTTTTAGGTTACCTCGTCCCTTGTCTTACCAACAAGAGGGTTTGTGACTCCTTGAACTAGTGCAAGATGTGGAAGTTGATTGCACTTGTTCTTGCCAAGATGATAAGAGTGAAGTATGTTGGCGGAGTCACCCTCAAGAACTCTCTAGTTCTTCTTCGGGATCCACAACATCTTGATGGGAATCCTCGGTGTTGTAGTTGTACTTGATGAAGTGGAACTTGAAGTAGTCTTGGGAACCCACTTGACCAAGGCCTTAGGAGCTTCTTCAAATGCATAAATTTCCTCTTGAAGCTTGTCCTTGCCTTTTTGCTTGTGGTCTTGTGGTGGAAGATCATCTTGAGCTTGTGTCCCTTCTAAAGAAGTAGGATCATACTTCTCTTGTTGAGGAACAAACTTCGTCTTGGGGTATTGATCTTCTTCCCACTCAACTCCTTTGGCATTGAACTTTCGTTCAAAACCAACACCTTGATTCTTCCGGTGCCTTCCTTGCTTGCGTACAATTTCCTCGAATTGCTTACTTCCGGCAATGCTCTTGTAAACACCTTTCTCTATAATTCCCTTCAATAAGCTATTTTCTTGCTCAAGTGTAACTTGGCTAAGAGAATCATTAGTGGAATCAAGAGAACTACTAGAAGCAACAATATTGGATTTAGCATGATTATTGTTACTACTAGAGGAAGAATCTTTCTTGTTCTTGTTACTAGACTTGACTTGAGGCATGTAAGTGGATAAGAGTAAACGCTTGGCAATGCAAGAAGAACTTCTCTTACGAAGATCATCATTGATTGCTTTTAAGAACTCATGCTCTTGCTCAAGGTTGAGCTTTTCAAAGTGTAATTTCTCATGAGTCCTTAAAAGTTCTCGATGATCTCCTAAGATAGTTTCATGAGCTAACTTAAGAGTGTTTAGTTCTTTAGTTAGGGACTCAATCTTCTCCTTATCATTGTCATTCGTTTTATCTTGATTAGCATGATTAATTGATGTTTCATCACAGTATTCATCACTAGAGTTGTCAACAAATAAATCATCATCACCTAATAAGTCATCTTCATCACTATTGAAATCAACATACTCGGGGTGTGATACCTTTGGGACTTTAGCCATGAAGCATGTTCCAACTCCTTCATTTGGTGAGTCAAATATGTCATAGGAGTTGGTTGTCACAAGTGCTAGACCGGCAACACCTTCATCTTGAGTATATTCGGAGTCGGAGTGATAGCTTCTCTCGGAGTGGTTGTCGGAGTCGGAGCTGGATACCCATTCACCAACATGAACTTGATGTCTTCGTTTTGTGTAGCTCCTTGATGACTTGTCCTTTCTTTCCGAATCCTTGCTTCTTCGTGAGGGTCTTCGTTCATAACGATCATCTCTACTCCTTCTTTCTCTAGATGGTGATTCTTCTCTTCTACTTCTTCTCTTGGGAGAATCTTCTCTTCTCTTGTAGGGGGCCGTACACTCATTGGAATAGTGTCCGGGCCTTCCACAATTGTAGCAGTTTCGCTCTCCACTAGAAGATCTTTTGTCATTGTAGGACCTTGACTTGGAGCTTCTCTCTTTGCTTCTACTCTTGTAGAACTTGTTGAAGTTCTTCACCATTAAGCTTAATTCTTCATTCAAGGTTTGTTTCTCACTCGATGATGTGGGGGCTTCACATGAGGCTTTGTAAGCACCACTTGATTTGTTGTGAAGTTCCTCTTTATCCTTGAGTGACATCTCATGAGCAACAATTCTTCCGATGACTTCCGTTGGCTTGAGATCCTTGTAATTGGGCATCATTTGGATCAATGTGCACACGGTATCAAATTTTCCGTCCAAGGCTCTTAGGATCTTCTTGATGATGAATCTATCGGTCATCTCTTCACCCCCTAAGCCGGCAATCTCATTTGTGATAAGAGCAAGCCTAGAGTACATTTCAGCAACACCTTCACCATCCTTCATTTTGAACTTGTCAAGTTGACTTTGAAGCACATCCAATTTGGATTCCTTGACGGAGTTGGTACCTTCATGCATATCAATCAAAGTATCCCAAATTTCCTTTGCATTCTCAAGACGGCTGATTTTGTTGAATTCTTCGGGGCACAATCCGTTGAAGAGGATATCACAAGCTTGAGTGTTGTATTGCAGCATTTTCAACTCTTCTGCGGTGGCTTCACGGTTCGGTTCTTTCCCGTCAAAGAATTCACCTTGCAAGCCAATAGATACAATAGCCCAAACGGCGGGGTTATGTCCAAGAATATGCATTTTCATCTTATTCTTCCAACTAGCAAAATTAGTGCCATCAAAGTAAGGACCTCTACGGTGATAATTTCCCTCGCTAGACGCCATACTCTCCTAGGTTGTGAAACCAAGGCTATGACCGCCAAAAGCTATGGAAATCAAAGAAAATGGAGAACAAAGCTCTGATACCACTTGTAGGATCGAAAGTATGTCTAGAGGGGGGGGGGTGATTAGACTACTTGACCAAATAAAAATCTAGCCTTTTCCCAATTTTAGTTCTTGGCAGATTTCAGCTATCTTAGCACAAGTCAAGCAATCTCCACACAATTCAAGCAAGCATGAAAAAGAGTATATGAGCAGCGGAAAGTAAAGCATGCAACTTGCAAGAATGTAAAGGGAAGGGTTTGGAGGATTCAAACGCAATTGGAGACACGGATGTTTTTGTCGTGGTTCCGATAGGTGGTGCTATCGTACATCCATGTTGATGGAGACTTCAACCCACAGAGGGTAGCGGTTGCGCGAGTCCACGGAGGGCTCCACCCACGAAGGGTCCACGAAGAAGCAACCTTGTCTATTCCATCACGGCCGTCGCCCACGAAGGACTTGCCTCACTAGCGGTAGATCTTCACGAAGTAGGCGATCTCCTTGCCCTTACAAACTCCTTGGTTCAACTCCACAATCTTGTCGGAGGCTCCCAAGTGACACCTAGCCAATCTAGGAGACACCATTCTCCAAGAAGTAACAAATGGTGTGTTGATGATGAACTCCTTGCTCTTGTGCTTCAAATGATAGTCTCCCCAACACTCAACTCTCTCTCACAGGATTTGGATTTGGTGGAAAGAAGATTTGAGTGGAAAGCAACTTGGGGAAGGCTAGAGATCAAGATTCATATGGTTGGAATGGAATATCTTGACATCAACACAAGTGTAGGTGGTTCTCTCTCAGAAAATGTGTATTGGAAGTGTAGATATGTTCTGATGGCTCTCTGAAAGATCGTGGATGTCGCCTAGAGGGGGGGTGAATAGGCGTTTTAAAATAATTACGATTTAGGCTTGAACAAATGCGGAATAAACCTAGCGGTTAATTTATCAAGCACAAAACCTAAAACAACTAGGCTCACCTATGTGCACCAACAACTTATGCTAAGCAAGAATAGCAACTATGTGATAGCAAGATATATGAGAAGAAACAATATGGCTATCACAAAGTAAAGTGCATAAGTAAAGAGCTCGGGTAAGACATAACCGAGGCACGCGGAGACGATGATGTATCCCAAAGTTCACACCCTTGCGGATGCTAATCTCCGTTTGGAGCGGTGTGGAGGCACAATGCTCCCCAAGAAGCCACTAGGGCCACCGTAATCTCCTCACGCCCTCGCACAATGCAAGATGCCGTGATTCCACTAAGGGACCCTTGAGGGCAGTCACCGAACCCGTACAAATGGCAACCCTTGGGGGCTGTCACCGAACCCGTACACTTTAGCAACCCTGGGCGGTCACCGGTACCCGTCAAATTGCTCGGGGCGATCTCCACAACCTAATTAGAGACCCCGACGCTTGCCCGGAGCTTTACACCACAATGATTGAGCTCCGAACAACACCAACCGTCTAGGGCGCCAAGGCACCCAAGAGGAACAAGCTCTAGGGTGCCCAAACACCCAAGAGTAATAAGCTTCTCAAACTTCACTTCCACGTATCACCGTGGAGAACTCAAACCGATGCACCAAATGCAATGGCAAGGGCACACGGAGTGCCCAAGTCCTTCTCTCTCAAATCCCACCGGAGCAACTAATGCTAGGGAGGAAAATGAGAGGAAGAACAAGAAGGAGAACACCAAGAACTCCAAGATCTAGATCCAAGGGGTTCCCCTCACATAGAGGAGAAAGTGATTGGTGGAAATGTGGATCTAGATCTCCTCTCTCTTTTCCCTCAAAAACTAGCAAGAATCCATGGAGGGAATGAGAGTTAACAAGCTCAAAGAAGGTCAACAATGGGGGCAAAAACGAGCTCAAGAGATAGAGAACCATTGGGAAGAAGACCCCCTTAAATAGGTCCCCACGAATCTTCCCGTTATGTACAGAACAACATAGGAGCGGTACAACCTCTATGAGCACCGGTACAACCGGTAACAGGCAATAAGCGGTACAACCGGCCCACAACCGCCCAACAACCGCACCACAACAGAGGCCAGTCCGGTGGTAGAGCGGTACATGACCGGTACAACCTCCGGACCAATTCTGGAGCGGTACAACCGCTCCAAACACCGGTTGTACGGTCAAGCGGTACAACCTCTCCATGGGGTGGTATAACCTCTTTGTGTAAAACAGGCAATATCAAAACAGCCACAACTTTCGCATACGAGCTCCGAATTCAACGAAACCAAGTTTGTTGGAAAGCTAATGACAAGGGCTAACACAATCTTGAGAGAAATATCAATAAGAAGCAAATGAGAAAAGGACCATAATAAAATGGTGAGAACCCTTCCTCGGATAAGACCGGTAAAACCTCCAACACCGAAAACATCATAGAAGATGCATGCGAACTCCGTTTTCGATGAACTCAAGCTTGTAATAAAGATGACCATAAGCTCTAAGACTCACAAATGAAACCAAACAAGAACCAAGAAATATGATGCAAGGATGCAATGGTTTGAGCTCTCGACTAATGATATGATCAAGCTACTCCCTAGAGAGCCCCCCTTGATAGTACGGCAATCGATCCTACAACCCGGTCTCCCAACTACCACTATGAGACCGGTAAAATAGAAAACCTATCAAGGGAAAACCTTTGCCTTGCACATAGTCCACTTGAGCTAGATGATGACGATCTTGACTTCCTCAAGTTGGACCACCTTTCTTGATTGTGTTGGCTCGATGAAGACTAGTTGATTGCTCCCCCATACTCCACTATGGGTGAGCCACTCTTTGGCACATCTTCACAATTCCATTGACACCATAATGGACAGCAAGCTTCAAGCTTGATTGCTCCCCCATAATCCATTATGGGTGAGCCACTCTTCAAGTTGCTCCACTTTAACTTGCACAGTGCAAACTTGATGACGATCACCACTTGGTGTCGTCCTCCATGGGTTGTATGAGATCTTACTCTTGACGCAAGACCATGGAAACATACCTAACCCCACAAAGAACTCTCAGTAGACCATGGGTTAGTACACAAAGCGTAATGGACAATGCTTACCATACCATGGGATCACTTGATCCCTCTCGGTATTTCTTCTACGCTTTGTGAGTTGATCAACTTGATTCACTCTTGACTTAGTCTTGATCAACATTGAATCTTTCCAACTCTCATTTGGATGATGTCTTGAAGGTAACCATGAATGATCACACAATCTTCTTCTTCAAGACATGCTTGCAATAAGCTCAACTCACACATGACCAATCTTTGGATAATTCCTTGAAAAGCACTTTGGCCATCTCAACTCACACATGACCAATCTTTGGATAATTCCTTGAAAAGCACTTTGGCCATCTCATAAACTCCTTGAAACCAACACATGGACTTCAAGACAATCCTATGGACAAATCCTTCAAATATAACTCAAGGCAACTCTTAGTCCATAGAGATTGTCATCAATTACCAAAACCACACATGGGGGCACATCATGTCCTTTCAATCTCCCCCATTTTGGTAATTGATGACAATCATTTTCAAGAGAGTTTATATAAGGAATTATTTATCACCATGCAATGCAACAACCAATAATGCATGTGTATGAGATGCAAATGCTTAGGTATGAAACCAAAGCAAGAAGAAAAAAAACTCTCTAAACTTATCCACAAAACTCTCTGAAACTTCTCCCCCATTGGCATCGATTGCCAAAATGGGCGAAAAGCTTAGAAGGCCAATATAAATTGTGTTCCTCCATAAGTTGTGTATTTCTCAACAAGAGAGTGGAATGCAATACACATATCCAACCGTAATACTTGGAGGAAGACCAACTATATTGAGGCACCAAGATTGCTAAAGGAAGATATGCCACAAAGACATAACCGAGAGAGACACAAGCAATCAAGCAACCAAAAGATACCAATTGAAGCAATCTGTCAAAAGATACCAATTGAACCAACTAGACCAAAGATCCTACGAGCCACGTGAATAAAGGATATTATGATATGAGCAAAGGAGTGTTCTAAAGAAACTAGAGAAGCTCCCCACGATTTGTGCACACATAAGAATATTTGTATTTGGATACAAAGTGCACAAAATAGGATCATAGCTCCCCCAAAATCAATAGAAACTTACAAAAAGTGCAAGTGAGCAGATAGGAAACAAAGCCTAGTACTTGCAACACACACATGGTTGAGCAACAAGTAATAAAAGAGGCAACTTAAGAATGGGCTCAACCGAAATGATGTGTGTGAGTCAAGGCAATGCACTTGAGAAGACTAAAGTACGGATGAGCATTAGGCATCAATAAAGTCTTGAAAGAATGAGGCACATGGTGTAAGGCCTATCATTCCCACACACAACTAGCAAATGGGTTCACAAGCTTACTAATAAGCATATTAAGAACCTATGCTTGTGACAACCCATGGTGAAGATAGAAGATGAAAGCCTCATCAAGACGAGGGATACCAATTAAGATGGCAAAAGCCTCGTAAAGATAAGCATGAGGAAAATAATCTTCACCACACACAAGAGTGCATCAAGATGCAACGATAGAAGACACGCACTCAAGGCAAAAGCTTTCACGAAGCCACCAAAGAAATAACATAAGAAAGACAAGGTGGAAGTGAAAGAACGGATATCAACTAGATATGCAACTTATCTCAAGTGTATAAGATTCTAGGTAGACGAAATCATGATGATATATATCTACAAAGAAGGATGTACACCCGAAATAGTTACAACACGAGGAACAAGATATCCAAAGGGAGGTCATACATATACCAATAAGATATTTGCTTGGAAGCATAGCACATGGTTCGATATGGTCTTATTGTATATAAATGAATTCCTACCACACACCCATCAAAGACATCACAACTAGCAACAAGAGATCATTGTTGGGATGCTTTGAGAAAGGGAACAAGTATCACAAGAATGAATGAATAACATGCCATGATACAACCTACACAAGGTTGATGCAAGAAATGTGTGCATGAAGAATATGAAGATACTTGTTATCGAGTTAACATTGGAAGGATGTAGTAGATACCAATTGAAGGTAGATAGTAGTTCATTGATCATCCTAGCTCGACTCCAATAAGCACATGATGACAACACCTTCCTTGTGAGTGAGCCAAGCATCCAATGTATCTCCAATTGTTCCTAGAACAACAACACAAACAAAATGGTACCCAAACTCATTGGGACCAAAGAGTTAGAGAACCAACAATACATAGGACAAACTCCACATAAAAATGTGCATATAGATACGAAAATGAATTTCATGCACATCTCATCCAATTTGAGACTTGGTGGAGTTTCCCCTATATATTGGGTCAAAGAAAGAAAGCATGCCAAAGATACTACACAAAGTTAATATGCATGCTCAAGACTTTCAAGAACCGATACCAAATGACAAAGAGAAACCAAGTGAAGAAAAGATACCAAATGAATAAATCATCACTTGGAGGATATCAATAAAAGATACATCAAGGAATGAGATATCCATTGATACCCACTAAATAAAGGATATCAAACCCCCAAAAGAGAGGATGGTTCCAAACAAACCAAGCTATCTACAAAGTTTCATGATGGCACAAAGTACCAAAACGAAAATGGCTTGCCTTCCACCAACACACGCTTGATAAGGATCGCAAGATGAGTGTTTTTAGAGAAAATAGGATAGCTCCCCCATGACTAGTGCATTATACAAAATTTGCATTTGAATACAAAATGCACAAGGTGGGATCACCACTTTCACTATATCTAGAAAACACTAGACAAGATCAAGAAATAAACAAGATCCACAAGTGGTATGGAAGACAAAGGGAGTTGATACAATCCTTGGCAAGAGAAAGGCAAATAAAGGCACAAGCCAATGTAAAGACGATCAATAAATTCTACCACAAAAGTGAGTACCAATTGTCAAAAGACAAGAAGTAAACGGAAATAATTCCTGGTGGTAGATAGCAAGGATATCCGACATCATCTTCACACCAAACAAAAAGCAAATTGCAACTTGTAGAGCTAACATGCCACCTAGGAACAAGATAATTAACAATATCAACTCTAGGTGACAATATCTCAAATGTACACATTTTCTAGACTAGTAATATACACATAGCATATTACTCCCCCATAATGTGATACCAATTAAAGATAGACAAGAGGCAATTAAAGGATCCAACAAGAGATAATTAATGGACTATTTAGAATTTGAATTTCTCATGAGAAGACATACCACATAGTGACTAGATAATCTTGAAATATCAATACTAGATGGTATTACTCATGTACACACATTTATAGGATTGTGAGGTGCACAAAGCACATCACTCCCCCATAATGGTATATTCCATTAATCTCTCACAATAGCCTACTAAGTAAGAAATAAACAAGATGCAAAAGGCTCAACGCATGACACACACGTACATGATGTGCAAACCAACACACACATACTTGATTGCTCAAGATAATCAAGTTGGAAGCACAACATATACAAACACATGCAAGGAACAAAACCAAAACATGCAATGGGGCAAGTAACTTTCAATGTAAGCAATTGAGGTACAAGTTTCCGCAAGGAGGCACATTGGATATAAGATATAATCTTGATGATTCAATTGACTTGGCTTGAGACAATAAGAATGATGAAGTCCCCTTAATTCTTCATAATGTAGCCAAGTCTCCAATGACCTCCATCAACACCTATTGATAAAGTATGAGCTAGTTGGTCCCCAACCAAGTTGGGTCCTAAGAGATTAGTCACAATAGGCTTGGCTACCCAAATGGTTCTTTTCTTGACACCACTTTGAGTACCAACAAATTTGGCAAACATATTGCCGACCTTATCCTTCCCAAGAGAATAGATATCATCAATTAGAATAGGGTTGGATAAGGTACCATTCGTGCATGAAGAAGCGACATGACCTTTTTCACGACATAGGTAGCAACGTCTACTCTTCACTTTTTTCTCACTTGATTTCTCAACTTGAGAAGCATTAGCTCGAGTCTTCTTGGGAAGAGGCCTTTCTTCAACTTGAGGTTGAGCATGAGAATGCACTTGTAGCCGCTTCCCTTGTTGCTTGTCACTAATGGCCTTCTTCTTCAATGGGCAAGATCTAACATGGTGCCCTTCAATTTTGCACCTGAAGCAAATAATCATGGCCAAATTCTTGACGTGTTCTTGGCCCTTCTTCTTGTTGGAGTTGAATCCAAGTCCACCTTTGTAATTGGGGGATTTTTGCACACTCAAGATATTGTTGAGTGTGGATTTCCCTTCATAACACTTTTCCAAGTCTTTCTTCAAAGAAGTGACTTGGGCCTTGAGCTCTTTGATTTCCTCTACATGGTTAGTCTCAACACAAGTACTAGAGGAAGTATAAGCTTCATCATTGGAGAAACAAGGCAAGGAAAGCAATTCATCACAGGATGTACCAATGTTATGCATAGACGAATTACGAGGACTAGCACAAGGCAATATAGCATTTTGACTAAAAGTAGTGCTAATGTCCACATGAGGCTCACTAGATGTTACCTTAGAAATCATAGCCTCATGAGCTATTTTTAGCACATTATGGGATACAAGAAGATCATCATGAGAGCTAGAAAGCTTTTCATGACTTTCTTCCAATTTCCAATAATTGCTAGGTAGCAACTCATGTTGAGCCCTTAGCTCAACATTCTCCTTTAAAATGGATGCTTCACAAGAAATAGAGTTAGTAGCACAAGAATCATCATTAACGACAAGAGGAGAAGGCAACTTGGCAAGCTCTTTTAAATAAGAAGCTTCAAGTTGAGCATGAGACTCGGTGAGTTTGATGAGCTCACCCTTGATGACCCTTGAGCCATTTTCGAGGTGCTCAAAATCCTCAAGGAGTCCAGCATGAGCAACTTCAAGCTTAGCATTTTTAGTTTCAAAAACATTGGCCACCTCAAGAGCTCTATCATGAGATTCCTTCACTCTAGATAACTCTAGAGCAAAAGTCTCCTCAAGAGATTCCTTGGTGGTTTGTTCAAGTTCGAGAGCTTGAGAGAGGTCCGCAATATCATTAGCGTAATCACGCTCATGACCTTCCATTTTATCAATGGTGACCTCATGCTCCTCAAGACGAGATTCCAACTCATCAATATATTTCTTGCCCTCAATAGCAATAGACATGATTTCCATGAAGTTGGAACGAGCAATTTTATTCTTAAGAAGAGCTTTAAAAATTATTCCCCCCTTAACTTTTAAGGAGGCAACATCATCATTCTCTTCATCATAATCGACATCATCATCACTCTTGCCATCATCAATATTATAACAAGATATATTGGGATTCAAAGTGGGAGATACCTTTGAAGCCTTGGCCATAAGGCAAAAAGCAACCGATGATGATGTAGGATCCCTTGAAGCACCATTCAAGACCACATCTTGTTCCATGGAGTGTTGGGTTTCCTCTACATTGTTAGCACAACAACTCGAGGAAATAGATACATTTTTATCATGGCAACAAGACATAGCAAGCATATCATCATGAGATTTAGTCAAGCAATTTCTACATGATATGAAAGGACTATCAACACAAGCATATGAAGCATTTCGAGTGCTCGAAGTGTTAAAGCCCAAAGAAGGAGCATTGCAATAAGATAGTGATGAAGGATCATCCACAATAAGCATACTATCATCATTGCAATGACCAACACTACTCACCATATCATTACCTTGTGGCAAACCACATGTAGGTGAAGTAGAAGAAGTTGAGAAGACTATACAACCGGAGGTGGAGGGAGAACAATCATCCCCACAAATCTTGGACACACCATATTTTTCTTGAAGCTTCGTCCACAACTCATGAGCATCCCGGAACGGCATGAGTTGAAATATAACTACATTGCTCAAAGCATCGAAAAGCACATTAGAAGCTTGAGCATTGAGATAAGAGTTTTTCTCATCCTCTAAAGATAATCTTTGGGGATCCTTTGGAGGAGAAAAACCCATATCTACAATTCGCTCTAAATTTGGGTCCATGACCCTAAAGAGATTAAGCATGCGAATTATCCAAACATCAAAATTTGTGCCATTGAAACTAAGAGTGTCAGAGAATCCTAATCCCCTAGTCGACATCTTTACTCTCTAGGCGGTAAAGCCTAATAAAGAGAGATGAGGCTCTGATACCAATTGAAAGATCGTGGATGTCGCCTAGAGGGGGGGGGGTGAATAGGCGTTTTAAAATAATTACGATTTAGGCTTGAACAAGTGCGGAATAAACCTAGCGGTTAATTTGTCAAGCACAAAACCTAAAACAACTAGGCTCACCTATGTGCACCAACAACTTATGCTAAGCAAGAATAGCAACTATGTGATAGCAAGATATATGACAAGAAACAATATGGCTATCACAAAGTAAAGTGCATAAGTAAAGAGCTCGGGTAAGAGATAACCGAGGCACGCGAAGACGATGATGTATCCCGAAGTTCACACCCTTGCGGATGCTAATCTCCGTTTGGAGCGGTGTGGAGGCACAATGCTCCCCAAGAAGCCACTAGGGCCACCGTAATCTCCTCATGCCCTCGCACAATGCAAGATGTCGTGATTCCACTAAGGGACCCTTGAGGGCAGTCACCGAACCCGTACAAATGGCAACCCTTGGGGGCGGTCACCGAACCCGTACACTTTAGCAACCCTGGGCGGTCACCGGTACCCGTCAAATTGCTCGGGGCGATCTCCACAACCTAATTGGAGACCCCGACGCTTGCCCGGAGCTTTACACCACAATGATTGAGCTCCGAACAACACCAACCGTCTAGGGCGCCAAGGCACCCAAGAGGAACAAGCTCTAGGGTGCCCAAACACCCAAGAGTAATAAGCTTCTCAAACTTCACTTCCACGTATCACCGTGGAGAACTCAAACCGATGCACCAAATGCAATGGCAAGGGCACACGGAGTGCCCAAGTCCTTCTCCCTCAAATCCCACCGGAGCAACTAATGCTAGGGAGGAAAATGAGAGGAAGAACAAGAAGGAGAACACCAAGAACTCCTAGATCTAGATCCAAGGGGTTCCCCTCAAATAGAGGAGAAAGTGATTGGTGGAAATGTGGATCTAGATCTCCTCTCTCTTTTCCCTCAAAAACTAGCAAGAATCCATGGAGGGAATGAGAGTTAGCAAGCTCAAAGAAGGTCAACAATGGGGGCAAAAACGAGCTCAAGAGATAGAGAACCATTGGGAAGAAGACCCCCTTAAATAGGTCCCCACGAATCTGCCCGTTATGTACAGAACAACATAGGAGCGGTACAACCTCTATGAGCACCGGTACAACCGGTAACAGGCAATAAGCGGTACAACCGGCCCACAACCGCCCAACAACCGCACCATAACAGAGGCCAGTCCGGTGGTAGAGCGGTACATGACCAGTACAACCTCCGGACCAATTCTGGAGCGGTACAACCGCTCCAAACACCGGTTGTACCGGTCAAGCGGTACAACCTCTCCATGGGGCGGTACAACCTCTCTGTGTAAAACATGCAATATCAAAACAGCCACAACTTCCGCATACGAGCTCCGAATTCAACGAAACCAAGTTTGTTGGAAAGCTAATGACAAGGGCTAACACAATCTTGAGAGAAATATCAATAAGAAGCAAATGAGAAAAGGACCATAATAAAATGGTGAGAACCCTTCCTCGGATAAGACCGGTAAAACCTCCAACACCGAAAACATCATAAAAGATGCATGCGAACTCCGTTTTCGATGAACTCAAGCTTGTAATAAAGATGACCATAAGATCTAAGACTCACAAATGAAACCAAACAAGAACCAAGAAATATGATGCAAGGATGCAATGGTTTGAGCTCTCGACTAATGATACGATCAAGCTACTCCCTAGAGAGCCCCCCTTGATAGTACGGCAATCGATCCTACAACCCGGTCTCCCAACTGCCACTATGAGACCGGTAAAATAGAAAACCTATCAAGGGAAAACCTTTGCCTTGCACATAGTCCACTTGAGCTAGATGATGACGATCTTGACTTCCTCAAGTTGGACCACCTTTCTTGATTGTGTTGGCTCGATGAAGACTAGTTGATTGCTCCCCCATACTCCACTATGGGTGAGCCACTCTTTGGCACATCTTCACAATTCCATTGACACCACAATGGACAGCAAGCTTCAAGCTTGATTGCTCCCCCATAATCCATTATGGGTGAGCCACTCTTCGAGTTGCTCCACTTGAACTTGCACACTGCAAACTTGATGACGATCACCACTTGATGTCATCCTCCATGGGTTGTATGAGATCTTACTCTTGATGCAAGACCATGGAAACATACCTAACCCCACAAAGAACTCTCACGTAGACCATGGGTTAGTACACAAAGCGTAATGGACAATGCTTACCGTACCATGGGATCTCTTGATCCCTCTCGGTACTTCTTCTACGCTTTGTGAGTTGATCAACTTGATTCACTCTTGACTTAGTCTTGATCAACATTGAATCTTTCCAACTCTCATTTGGATGATGTCTTGAAGGTAACCATGAATGATCACACAATCTTCTTCTTCAAGACATGCTTGCAATAAGCTCAACTCACACATGACCAATCTTTGGACAATTCCTTGAAAAGCACTTTGGCCATCTCAACTCACACATGACCAATCTTTGGATAATTCCTTGAAAAGCACTTTGGCCATCTCATAAACTCCTTGAAACCAACACATGAACTTCAAGACAATCCTATGGACAAATCCTTCAAATATAACTCAAGGCAACTGTTAGTCCATAGAGATTGTCATCAATTACCAAAACCACACATGGGGGCACGACATGTCCTTTCACTCTCTCCATGAATGAAGAGTGGGTGGAGGGGTATATATAGCCTCCACACAAAATCTAACCGTTACACACAATTTGCCAAACTCGGTGGGACCGAATGGTTAAACTCGGTCGGACCGATTCAGCAAACCTAGTGACCGTTAGGATTTTCGGTGGGACTGAGATGCAACTCGGTAGGACCGATATGGTTAGGGTTAGGGCATAATGTAATCTCGGTGTGACCGATTACACAAACTCGGTGGGACCGATTTTGGTAATAAGCTAACTAGAGAGTTGGTCAGGTAAACTCGGTGGGACCGATTCGCTCATCTCGGTGAGACCGAAGTGTTACAAAAGGGAAACCAAGAGTTTATATTGCAATCTCGGTGGGACCGATCACTCATCTCGGTAAGACCGAAACGTTACGAAGGGAAACAGAGAGATTACAATCCCATCTCGGTGAGACCGATATCCCTATCGGTGAGACCGATTTTCCTAGGGTTTGTGACAGTGGCTATGACATTTGAAACTCGGTGGCGCCGGATAGAAAGAATCGGTGGGGCCGTGTTTGACTTTTGGTTTAGGTCATATGTGGATGTGGGAAGGTAGTTGAGGATTTTGGAGCATATCACTAAGCATTTTGAGCAAGCAAGCCATTAAGCAACACCCCATCCCTCCTTGATAGTATTGGCTTTTCCTATAGACTCAATTTGATCTTGGATCACTAAAATATAAAATGTAGAGTCTTGAGCTTCAAGCTTGAGCCAAACTTTTTGTCCTTAGAATTTTGAGGGATCCACTTTCCTCATCCATGCCATGCCATTCATTGAGCTTTTCCTGAAATATTAATCTTGGAATAATGTTAGCTCAATGAGCTATATGTTGTTAGGAATTACCAAAACCACCCAGGGATAGTTGCACTTTCATGAGCAGCATGTCGTCGGGGAGGCTTCTGATGAAGTCTAGGCTCGCCGGATGCAGTTTTGGCTCGAGCCGCCTCCGCTTGTTGGCTGCCTCTCCATCCATCTCAGTCGGCAAGGACGCCGGTGTACACGTGTGCTGGTGTGTGTTGTGTGCGCGAGTGCGTCCTTCTGTGCATGCCGCCGCGCAGTGGTAGATTGTGCGCGAGTGCGTCCTTCATGCGGAAGAAGTGTGTCCTTAATGCGCCATCAATTTACTAGCGTGCAGGGTGCTACCCCGAGTGGTTTCAACTTTGTTTACTTCACCGCGTGTCATATGGGCCTCTAGTTTAGTTATTTTCACCCACTGCCACATGGGCCAGCACACGAATATAGAGAACACGAGCTGACAAGGCAGCATGTGGACTGGTTGACCGGTCAACTAAACAATATACGGAGCTATACGCTGACACAGTGACTGTATAATCTATCGGTATAGAGAGTTCGAGTGAGAGGGGAGGCCCATGAGAGATAGCAGAGGGAGAGAGAGAGAGCTACTCCCTCCATTCGAGAATGTAGTGCCAACATTTTTTTAAAGTCAAACTTGTGAAACTTTGACCAAGTTTATAAAGAAATTACTTATATCTACAATACCAAAGATAAATGATAGTATGAAGTAAGTACATGTTGTGATGAATCTAATGATTGTTCCAGATGTAAATGTTTTTCTCCATATATACCTTGTCTAACTTTTCTAAGGTTTGACTTTTCAAAACATCCATATGATTATGGACGTGAGAGAGTACCTAACTAGAGAGAGTGTGTGTGAAATAGAAAGAGTGACTGAAAAAAGTGTGTGTGCGTGTGTGAAGAGACATGGACAACACACGATAAAAGTTGAGAAAAAGCGTGTGTGTCTTATGCAAACATATCACACATGCATCTTCGACAGCGGAAGCAAGGTGAGGAGATAGTGTGTGGTTGTTTTCAACTGAAAGAGAAAGACCCCTAGCACGTGGCCAAGAGGGGTCTGACAAATAAGGGAGAGAGGTCGAGAGAGACGTACGGAGAAAATGCAGACATGGGGAGGAGAGAGTGTATGTTTGCAATAGAGAGATCCCCTGGAGATCGTGATGGAACTACATGGGTGGGAGATTGAGTGACAAGGTGTGTGCGTGATAGAAGATACACCGAGAGATATCGAGATAGACGTATGGATGGAAGCAGACAATACGTGTGTTCCTGATGGCTAGTGAGAGATAATCATACTTAGGGGGAGTGCGTGCGCCTATGACGGAGTGAGGGATTATGGTACTTAGGGGGTGCGTGTCACATATAGAGAGAACAAGGGAGGATAGTGTTTGATGGGTCTATGTAGTGCGAGCGAGACATGTGCATGTGTGAACCAGGGAGATATAAAGTTTGAGAAAGATAGAGGAGCCCTGATAAGGCTGAGTGGTGTGTCAGATAGCTGAGAGGGGGATAGAGATATTCCATCCTCTTGATAATGCAGTGCATGTAAATTTTATAGATGTCGAACTTTGGAGACTTTGACCAGGTTTACACAAATGTTATTTATATCTACAATACCAAAGATACATCATACAAAACCACATCTCATGATGAATCTAATTGTATATGTTCACCGTTCTAGATGTAAATGTTTTTCTCCACATACATGGTCAAACTTTGTGATGTTTGACTTTTCAATAAATCTATATGCTATGGACCTCGAAGAGAGTGCCTAAGTCGAGAGAGATCAAGTGCGTGTGGAGGAGAGTGAGTGAGTGTGCAAAAAGAGTATGTGTGTGAAAGAGAAAGGGACAATGAACGATAAATTAGAGAGTGTGTGTGTGTTTTCGTTTCTTATGCAAACATATCACGCATGCATCTCCAAGGTAGAAAAGCGAGGTGAGGAGATAAACGAAGATAGCTAGTGCGTGATTGTTTGCCCCGGAGAGAGACACCCCTATAGAACATGTCCAATAGAGGTCTGACCAACAAGGAACAAAGTTCGAGAGGGACGCATGGAGAACATGGATGCATGGGGAGGGAGAGATGGTGTGTTTGTGATAGAGACATCCCCTCGAGATCGTGAGGGGACTATATGGGTGGGAGATCGAGGGAGCTGCGTGCACAATAGAAAGATGCCCCGAGAGAAATCGAGATAGACCATGCACATGTTTGTGATGGAGACTAAGATTAGCTAGTCATTTACATATAGGGGGGGACTGCGTGTGCCTACAATTGAGTAAGATACCATCATACTTGGCTAGGCATGAGATTGTGTGCGTGTGTGCGTGTGAGATGGAGAGAGAACGAGAGAGAGAGAGTTTTAGATGGTCTATCGAGTGCGAGTGAGATATGCATGTGTACATGTGACCTAGGGAGATGGAGAGTTTGAGAGAGAGAGGGAAGAGCTCCAATACGACAGAGTGGTGCGTGAGAGAGTTATGGGCAACGAGCCATAGAATTTGTGTGTGTACGATGAGTGCACCCAAGATATTTAGCTTGGACTAGAGAATCATACATAGTGTGCGAGAGAGACCTATAGATGGAGTATATGTGCATGCGAACTAGAAAGACACCCCCCCCCACACACACAAAGAGAGAGAGAGAGATGGAGAGAGGGAGAGGGATCAACAAGGTCTGTTTGTTGGATGCGTGCGACAGAATTGAAGATTGTCGGCGAGAGAGAGACCTGGAGTCCGGGAGAGGGGGAGGTCGCGTTTTATGCATCAAAGACTGATATAAACCATGTTTCAATATAAACTTGCAATCAAATATTTAAATTGGAGAACATGTTGTCTGCAATCCACACATGAACGGAGATATGCGTATATCAAACAAGTTCATTAATTTGACTTTCAACATGTTCATGGAGTACTATAATACTGTACAACATGCTACTCGATTGAGGTGTTCAATTTTGGATTTAGTTCACTATTTTGACCAGGTGAACGAGCTATTTCATTGAATCGAGATATTTCATTTTGGGATTGATTCCCGTTTTTGACTGGGTCAACTATCTTTCATATAATAAATCATTAGCAACGAGCATGTAAAAACACATTACTCCCGAGCATCATCTCTCCATCTAAAATAGAACTGGCAAGCTAATATTTCAAAATTTGATTTGAATTGACTTTGTAAAGTAGATGTGGATGCTCGTTCCCTGAAAATTTGAACGAACCGTTAAACACCCTCTGCTCTGTGGAATTCGCCCGAGCAAATAAATGGGAGATGCGAAATTACCGGCCTATGTGGGACACGCATCAATTGGCCCGTCGTACATCGAGGGTAGGTTCGTAACTTCATCCAAGCGCCCCTTCTCCTCGGCCGAAATGACATGTGCCGAATAATTCATAAACCATGGTCGGCAAAACACCCTCTCCTCGCCCGAAATAGCTTGTGCCCACTATTTCAAAACACGCTCTCCTCTCCCAAGATCGCTCGCGCCCACTATATTTCCAAGCACGCCCTCCTCACGCAAAATCGCTCGCGCCCACTATATTTCAAAACACGCCCTCCTCGCCTGAAATCGCCCGCGCCCACTATTTAAGAGAAGCAAAGTTACTCTACTATCCCCGACCCTCAGTACACAGACCCAAGCCGAGAAGCCTAAAGGTAGGGGTAGAACTGTAACCCCCCCCCACACACACACATTTCAGACAAATGCGTCCGTAAGACATGGTTCCCCCTCCCAATTCCCCACTCATACCTTGTGGGTGCCAAATCACCTACTCTCGGGAAGCTCCCTTCTCCTGAGCCGCAAAACCTCAGCCCCTCCTCCATGGCGCCCCCACCGCACCAAATTCATGGCCGCCCTCCTCTCTAATCCCGGAGATGTTGTCCATTTGTCGTCATGCTGTGGGGCGTGTGCCTCTTACTCCGTGCTGCCGGAGCTGCCTCGACGACGGCCGCATGAATCGTACCGGAGCCGATTCACCCCCGCTGTTGTTCACGACGCCGGAGCGGCTCCAACTTTGGACCCGTCCAGAGCCCCGGCACTGCTTCCCCGTAGCCGTCGACCATCGCGACATCTCCGCTTCCCTGCCGCCGGTAGCCACCGCAACTGCGCTTGCCTCACCGACTCGGTAGCCGGAGCTACCTACTTCACCGGGCCGCCAGATAGGTCGCACCCTCATCTCAAATCACTTTATTTAGGCATTAGTTGTTTGAATTTTTATTCTGGGCCAATTGATTCCCAATGGAAAGCAGCACCCCTTGAGCCGGCGGAGCTCCTAGGCTTTCGGTTGGCTGGTGTCTAACGTAAGGGTGTGGGGGCGCAAGTTCACCGCGGAACTAGCGCTAAGATGGCTATCTTAGAGTTGTGTGGGTTGAAGGTACTGCCGCCGCCGGATCTGGATGACGGGGAGTCTTTGTGGATTAGCCCGGGGGCGGCGCAACCACGATAGTGCGGTGGAGCAGGGAGCAGGGTTTTGGTCGGGGCCACGGATGGCGGAGGCAGGCTGCTCTACCGGTGGTCATTGGCTCTTCGGGGAAGATTTCGAACATTGTGAGCCGGGAGGCACAAGACGGCGATCAAGCCATCCCGCGTAGATCAGACAGTACCAAAATAAAATAAAATCATGTGACCCCAATTTAGTCTTCATTCAACAGACGTGTGACCACTCTTGTACCTTGATGTTGATCTCTTAGTGTGTTTCTTCAGATTAGAGAGATGTGTCATTCTTAATATTATGTGTTTTCTGCATCTTCAGCCACACCGTCTTCCGACTCACCACATGTAGCGCCCCGAGACCGATGTGCCAGGTGTCTTCTAGTTATTCGTTGTTGTTGCCTTGTCATTGCTTGCGTGTCATGCATCTCATATCATGTCATCATGTGTATTGCATTTGCATACATGTTTGTCTCATGCATCCGAGCATTTTCCCCATTGTCCGTTTTGCAATCCGGCGCTCCTATGTCACCCGGTGTCCCTTTCTACCTCTTTTCGTGTGCGGGTGTTATACGTTTTTGGATTGGACCGAGACTTGTCATGCGGCCTTGGTTTACTACCGGTAGACCGCCTGTCAAGTTTCATACCATTTGGACTTCGTTTGATACTCCAACGGTTAACCGAGGGACCAAAAAGGCCTCGTGTGTGTTGCAGCCCAACACCCCTCCAAAGTGGCCCAAAACCCACCTAAACCACCTCCATCATTTCGATCGTTCGATCACGATCGCATGGCCGAAAACCGCACCTCATTTGGACTCTCCTAGCTCCCTCTACCTATATATATGTGCTCCCCTCCCGAAATTCACGGACGAAACCCTAGATCCAACTCCCTCCGCGCCGCCGGACATGTCCGCTCGTCGGCGGACGCGTCCACTCCGCCGCCACATCGCCCCGTCCAATGGGAGCGTGCCACCTCAGCATCACCGCTGCCTCCAACCACTCAGGCGCCGCCACCTGTCGCCGCCTCCCTCTCTCTCCACCGGCGCCGCCGAGGCCCGCCGCGGCCCACGGGAGGCCCGCCCGAGCCGCCCCGGGCCCGAGCGCCCCGCACCCCCGACCGAGTCGCCCGCCGCGCCTCTCCTTCGTCCCCGCCGCCTCGGGAGCTTCGCGCCGCCACCGACCGTCGCCGGATCCACCACCGCCAGCCGCCTCGGGTGCCATCGTCGGCCGCCGCTCCGCCGCGAGGGTTCCTCGCCGGCGCCGCCATGCGCCCTGCCGCCCGCAGCCCGGCCCCACTCCGGCGCCCCTCCGCCGCCTCGCCCATCGCCGGCGCCGTCCCCGTTCCTCCTCCGGCGAAATCCCTCCTGCTCCGGCCGCCCCATCTCTCTCCGGTGAACAGGAACGTCGGCGAACCTCGAACCGCGCGCCGCCCCGATCTGGATCCAGATCCAGATCCATCCCCCTGTTGACTTTTTCTCCTCTAACCCTAATCTTTTTGGATTTTCAACGCATCATAACTCCCTCATCATAGCTCCGATTCTTGCGTGTAGCATATCAAAATGTTCGCCTCGACGAGTACATCATTTCATCTCATTGCATCATTTTCATTTGAGCTCATCTTGATGCCCAAAATGCTGTTGGAAGAGGGCTATGTGATGAATTTGTCAGATCTGTTTCAGCAAATGGCCTTTTGTCATTTTTGCCATGATTAACGTGTGCATGCTATGATCCTGAGGTCTATATGTGTTTTGGTATATGCCATGCCATCTTTACAGGGGTGCTTGCCATGTATTTTTGTGATATTTGTGGTGACTAGAACAAGCTTGCAAAGTAGCGTAATCGGTAATGCTGATTCCAGGGACTTAGAATTTCACTAAGTCCTTGTCCTGTACTTGTTTTTATGCCATATGTTCATGTTGTTTCCTAGTGATCCGTGCCTCTTTGGCGGATGATCAGTAAGGATGTTTTGTTAATATTGTTGTGCTCTATCCATACATGACTTTGTTTGCATTTATGGAGAACCCTAGCTTGAGTCAATCGAGCTCTACTTTTGCTATAAAATGATCCTGGTAGATTTTTAACATGTTTTGCAATTTTGCCAAGCTTGTTGTTGTTGATCCGTGCATGCTATGATGTTGTTCTAGCCATGTCTAGCTTCTATGCCATGTCTTATTGATGGGTGTATGCTTAGATTGTCATGCCATGCCTTGTAGTGAGTGCATCGAGCTCGTAAACATGCCTACTCGTTAACTGTTTTGCATGCTCCAGTTTTTCACTAAGTCTGAATCTGTTTGTGTTTTTGCTATGTTCACATGCTTGCAATTGTTTTTTTCTGATCCCTTTTGGCTCAAGGTCACTAAGGGACTTTTGTTAAGTGCGTAGAGTAGCTTCATTCCATCTCTTGATTTGCCATGATATGTTCATGTAGCATATAGTTATCATGCTCGTAAGATTGCTTCCTGATGATAAATTCCAGACTTGTGTTAATTTCACTAAGTCTGTAACCTGTTATCATTTGCTGTTTTGCCATGCTTGTTTGAACCTGTTAATGGATGATTTAGCCATATCTGAGTGTTCATCTTTTGTCAAGCATCTTGAGTGGATCCCTGCCATGTATTTTTTTGCCATTTTTGAGTGTTGTAGCATATTTATCTTGATGCATTTAGAAGGCTACTTGCTATTTATCGCAGACCTGTGCCATATTTGTTTTGCTTGCCATTTCCAAACTGTGCATCCGATTCTGGTGATCTTTATATCAATTTCAACCGAAATCACCTCACCTTTCCAGTGTCACTCTTGGTTTTCCAAGTTGAGGCCAGGTTCAATCATTCCTTTGCAAGTCATGCATATGCACCGCATACTGCATACCGCATTTCATACCATGTTCGTGTGTTGGTTGTTTACTATGTTGTGTGCTTCTTTCCGGTGTTGCTTCTTCGGGTTGGTTCCGATTACGTCGCGTTTGTGAGGACCCGTTCGACAATGTCAGTTTGTCTTCTTCATGGACTCGTTCTTCTTCCTTGCGGGATCTCAGGCAAGATGACCATACCCTCGAAATCCTAATGGAGAAACTATGATGATTTTTATAGCAGGCAAGATTTTTTTTGAAACTATGATGATTTTTATAGCAAATTCGGAAACTATACACCCTAATGGAGAAAAATCAAAAGTATCACCCTGTCGGCCTCTTGTTGGCCTTAAAGGGACTTTTCGGCCTCCTGTTGGCCGAAGAGGGACTTTTCGGCCAACAGTTGGCCAAAAAGTACTTTTCGGCCAACGGTTGGCCAAAAAGTACTTTTTGGCCAACAGTTGGCCAAAGAGTCCCTCTTCGGCCAACACCCGCTCTACTTTTTTAGAAAATTCATATAAAATAGGATTTTTAGTATTTTAATTTGATTCTTTTTGCATTAGATTAGAAATTTTATGAATTTTCTGTAGATATCAAGTTTGACTAGATTTGGAAGTTTGAATTTGAATTTTCATGAATTTTCTCAAATCACTAGATTGCCTATAATTTGAGCTAGGAGTATTCTTTTTAGATGATTCTTTTTGCTACTGGTTCTTTGTGACTTTGTTTATCAGTAATAATTAATTGGTGAATTTTAGGATTATTTAAAATTAGGTTTTTACGTCATTCTCTCCCTCCATTTTCTCCCGCCATTTTATTTCCCGCCATTCTCTCCCTCCATTTTCTTTCCCGCCATTCTCTCCCGCCATCTTCTTTCCCGCCATCTTCTTTCCCGCCATATTCTTTCTCGCCATATTCACTTCTCAACTTATAAAACCAGCCTCATGGTGTCCACGATCGTAGATAACATCGTCTGACACAGTCTGTGTCTCCTGCGTCGGTGCTGCTGGTGGAGTGTGAAACACTGTCTGAGAGACGTCATAAGTGTTTGCAGCTTCGTCATCATCATCGGAGAGTGTTTCACACTTATGACTTCTCTCACACAGTGTTTCACACTCCACATGAAGGCATCATCGTCATCCTCCGTCGATGCACACTCCTTAGTGTGGCGGGAGAGAATGGCGGGAAATAAAATGGTGGCAAAGAAAATGGAGGGAAAAAGATTGCGGGTAAGTATTTTTTTCATGTATAAAACGGCAATGGTTGTACAGGATTTACAAGGCACTTTTAAATATAAACTCCAATGAAGCTCAAAACAAGTTTTCTAGTAGGATAAAAGAAATAAAATACAAAAAAATACTACAAATAAAATAGCTACTGATAACTAAATAGAAACAAAAAGAATATGTGAAAAAACTAAAGAAAAAAATTAAAGCAATTAAAATTAAAAGAAATAGCATAAAACCTAACAAACACTAAAAACAGAATTGTTTTCATAAAAACCTAATTATAAATAATTATAAAATTCGCCAATTAATTACTACTGATAAACAAATTCATAAAGAACCAGTAGCAAAAAGAATCGTCTTAAAAAATACTCCTAACTCAAATTATAGGCAATCTAGTTATTTGAGAAAATTCATGAAAAAATTAAATTCAAACTTCCAAATCTAGTCAAACTTGATATCTACAGAAACTTCATAAAATTTCTAATCTAATGCAAAAAGAATCAAATTAAAATACTAAAAATCCTATTTGATATGAATTTTTTTAAACAGTAGAGCAGGTGTTGGCCGAAGAGGGACTCTTTGGCCAACTATTGGCCGAAAAGTACTTTTTGGCCAATGCTTGGCCGAAAAGTCCTTTTTGGCCAACGGTTGGCCAAAAAGTCCCTCTTCGGCCAATAGGAGGCCGAAAAGTCCCTTTTCGGCCAACAGGAGGCCGACGGGGTGATACTTTTGATTTTTCTCCATTAGGGTGTATAGTTTCCGAATTTGCTATAAAAATCATCATAGTTTCAGAAAAATGGCCGAAATCACTTCTATCTTTGCTTGCTAGTTGCTCGCTCTTTTGCTATGCCTATGCTGCGATACCTACCACTTTCTTATCATGCCTCCCATATTGTTAAACCAAGTGTAACGCCCTCAATGCGGCTAAATCTCCTACGTGTCAAAGCACGACTTAGAGGCATAACCGCATTGAAAGCAATGTCGCAAGTAAGGCAATCTTCACCACATCCCATGTAAATAGATAATAAAAGGGGAGGTACATAGTTGGCTTACACTCGCCACGTCAAACAAAGTACATAAATAGCATTACATCAACCAATCACTCATGGTCCGACTACGGTACCAAAATAAAGGATCAACCCAACATGCGACACGGTCCTGATCGCCCCAACTGGGCACCACTACTGATCATCAGGGAAAGACACATAGTAACGGCGTGAATCTTCGTCGAACTCCCACTTTAGCTCAAGCGCATTATCTGGAACGGAGTCATCAGGCCCTGCAGCTGGTTTGGAAGTAATCTGTGAGCCACAGGGACTCAGCAATCTCGCACCCTCGCGATCAAGACTATTTAAGCTTATAGGTAAGGCAAGGTAATATGAGGAGCTGCAACAAGCGACTAGCATATATGGTGGCTAACCTGTTCGCAGAAGAGAGCAAGAAGAGAAGGCAAAGCACGAACGAAGAACTAGAGAACCAACTACGACAAACATTACTCCAACACCGTGTTCACTTCTCGGACTCCGCCGAGAAGAGACCATCATGGTAACTCACACAGTTGATTCATTTTAATTAAGTTAAGGTTCAAGTTATCTACAACCGGACATTAACAAATTCCCATCTGCCCATAACCGCGGGCACGTCTTTCGAAAGTTCAAATCCCTGCAGGGGAGTCCCAACTTAGCCAATGAGAAGCTCTCACGGTCAACGAAGGATAAACCTTCTACCGAGACATTTCGATCAGACTCGGCATCCCGGTTCTACAAGACAACTTCGACAAAGACAAAACAAGTCCAGCAACACCGCCCGAATGTGCCGACAAATCCCGATAGGGGCTGCACATATCTTGTTCTCAGGGCACACTCAGATAGGTCAAGCTACGAGTAAAACCAACCCTTGAGTTTCCCCGAGGTGGCCCCGCAGGCTGCCCAGTTCGGACCAACACTCAGAGGAGCACTG